>NC_089729.1:21488419-21680589 GCF_035083965.1 Branchiostoma lanceolatum
ACTAGTTTCCAAAAACACTTCGCATATGTAGCTCAGATGAACATGTTTGAAGAATGGACATGGACTCATTTGACATGGGTTTGGTTCATGTCACATGTGTGATCACATAAGGTGATCATCTGATCCTGGGATTGTACTATACAGAACCGTTGAAATGATCAGCTTGTGTGATTGAATATGTGACTAAGACCATTGAGAACGTGTATTGTGTAACAGTGGGGGTTCAAGCGCCTCCAACTGACCAGGCTAACTGGTCGCGACCTTTTAGCGAAGTGGTTAAGGCGTTGCCGTGCGGATCAGGAGTTCGGGGCTCGAATCCCGGGAGCGGCGTACTCGCCCCTTTGATTTGTTTCACTGGTTCCCACACCGGCCCTGTGAGCCTGGCAAACGTGTGCCACACAGGGAAGATCGAACTCGGAGATTCGAGGACGAATCTTAAAAAGAAAAGGGGGAGTAGTGTAACAGTGGGGGTTCAAGCGCCTCCAACTGACCAGGCTAACTGGTCGCGACCTTTTAGCGTAGTGGTTAAGGCGTTGCCGTGCGGATCAGGAGTTCGGGGCTCGAATCCCGGGAGCGGCGTACTCGCCCCTTTGATTTGTTTCAATTGCAATAGGCCAAATACTAGTAACAAGCTACAGTAATTCCTTCCCCAAGATTTCTGAAAAGTCATTAGGTGGCGTGTCTTTGAACTTTTTCCTTCATCGTACTTAATATTCATCATACTGAAAAAGTTCCAGTAAGTACCATTGACTGCTTCAGGTGGTCTCAGTGAAACCACGTCATGTTTAGACTTCACAACTTGTATTATCTGTATTTTGCCATCTAAGGTCATGCCATATATTATGTACTGTGTATTGCTGTAGAATAAATATGAAAGAAAAAAAAACAGACTCGTAATTTCTTTTAATTTTCATGTTTTTCAGATCCATAACTACGTTGATGGTGGACATTGCCAAGAACACTCTTTCAGCCAATCAGAAAATTGCCTGTAAAGTTTTTATCATCGGCTTTAAGCGTTGTGATTATAACGAAAAGAAAGAGCAAAGACTTAGGCGGCTAACACATAGCCTGGTAGTCCTCACATTTGATGAGTACGAGTACAGAAGATGACGTATATATATATATTCATGTCAAAATGTCTATCGATATTGCCTCGATGAAAGTGCAGCATTGAAAGTTAACAAAAGGAAATAAAATAAATATATATTTGGCTTGCAAACCCAGTCTTCTGTGTAAATCATTCTCCCTCATCATGAGAACTGTCTTGTTGGTCTTTCACTGAATAAAGTGTATATCCCCAAACCTAGTGTGGAATAACAACTAATGGTAGTTGTTAACGTTATGTACGCCCCCTTTGTTAATCATTTTCACATTATTGACAGTTTTCTTGAAAACTGCTGGTAAGCTAGTTGATATGCATAAAAACCTAACCAGACCTAATGACGTGGAGCGGGGTTAAATGCATATGACATATAACTCCAAAATACAACATTTTCTGAAAGTATTCAACAATCATAGTACGATAATACTCACCATACATGTTACACCCCTTTCCACTAGCGCGGTGACCTCGCTGCAACCGCGTTGCGAACGAGCGACTGAAATTCAGACAAAATCGAATCTTTTAACGCTTTGTGTGTTTTGTTGTTATTTAGTCATCCTTTTATATTTTGCATGATATTCTAACTTGTTATGAAGTCAAGGGTTGCACAAATCTAATGTCGAAGCTTAAGCGGCACGATCACCTTATTATTGAACATCGCCCCGTCAAAACTCATACCCGTTACTACCCGCTTTGAATCCCCCCTCTCATTGGACCCGCGGCACGCTGGTGGCGTCACTGCGTCCTAAACTAGATTTGTGTTATCCTTGACTTTATAATTGGAATATCATTAAAAACGTATAAGTATGACCAAAAATACGACAAAACACACAAATATTACTAAAGCCCCCGTCACAAATCAACAATTTAGCTAGGCCGAATTGTCGGCGAGCTCCAATTGGGGATTTTCGACATGGCGATTCCGCGGGCTTCGGGCGATTTTTCGGAGCTCGGCCGACTCGGCGTTCGCGGGTCACTGGAAGCTGCGCTTAAATTCAGCGAGGCCTCGGTGACGATTTTTGAACTCGCACAGCTCGTCAACAGGTTGCCCGTAGCTCGCCCGAGCAACGGCCAGCGCTCGGCCAATATTCGGGCGGCCATCCGACGATTTTAGACCCGATTTGTCGTCGATCGGAGGTCGCCCGAACTCTTCGGCCCCGTGCGAGCCTCGCACGGGCTTCGTACAATAATCGGACGACCGCCGTCAGCTGCTCCAGCCGACTCATGAAAAGTAAGGCGTGCTTCGGGCGAGCATTGTACTGGTGTCGATGGGAGCTTGGACAGGCCCCGGCCGAACTTCTTCTTGTTTATAAATAAAAGGTAACGACAGTTTGGTTTATAACATAAGATGATGAATAATACTGTAATATTAACTAATACTAATATCAACTTGTCAAAGAATGCTGTCAAACGTTTCTAAGACAATTCAATTGCAAAGTTAAATTCATAGAAAAAATAAAATGTGGACAGCGAGTTATTGGTTTGGATGTTTCAATTTATACATTAATGGACTGAGGCAAAAATAACACTTGACTTTCTGAGTTTTTTCCCCACTGACTAGTTTAAAGTCCACTGAATCATTATAAATCTAAGTTTGTCTGCCGAATCACGCCCAGGCGTCGATAGGTTTACCAACGGTCGGCCGAAGCTCGGACGGCGTTCACCCGAGCTTCGGTCGATTTCCGTTTGGTGAAAATGTTTGGACCGGGGTTAACGACTGATCTGTTGACTTTGTGGCTCCTGCGCTAGTATTTGGATTGGTCTATAACAAAATTCCTGTTTATTTTATTATTTTCAGTGTGCCCTCCCACTTCACTCATTAAGTTAAAATCCTCACACACCATTATTGATGTATAGGGCGGTGCCCATCTCCGTTTCATAGCCCTGGGCCACACTGTTGTGCAATCACTGTAGCAGGGGGCTAGTCCACTGGCAGTGAAGAGTGTTTAACTTCCATACTGTTTCACAAGTATGTACCATTTTTATAAAGTCTTTGGTATGACTCAATGCGCCTCTTGTCCAGAGATGTCCTACCCGGGGCTTGAGCCCCAGTCCTTCTGATCCAAGTAATTGGAACCAGATGTGGTGAGAGACAAAGGCGCAGGCCACTAAACCACAGGGACCCCCCCCACTTCACTCATGCCCTATAGATTTGCCACAACTCAGAAAGTAAAGTTGGTCCAAATATGAGCTTGTTACCAGGTCAGTTGATTCTGACTTCGTCCGTGTCCAAGAGATGGTACCGTCTTATGTGGAATTTATGATTATTAGTGTTCGACGGACGTCGCCCGAGCCCCGTTCAATTTGTGACGGGGCAGGTTTTCAGCGAAAAATACGGTCAACGCTCGGGCGAATTTGAAATCGGCGAGCATCGGGCGATCTACAAATTCGCCCGACGCTCACATGAATTGTGACGCCGGCTTTATTATCTTCGCCGAGAACTTGTACTCGGAGAAGATTATGTTTTCGGTTGAAAAATCTGTTGGGTGGGTCCGTATGTATGTCAGGGGCACAACTCAAGAAAGCTTCAATGAATCTTTATGATTTTTGGTGAGTGTGTAGTGGTTGTGCAAAGGAAGGTCAAGTTCGAAAATGGTTCACCTTGCGTTTTTCAACAGTACTGCAGCGGACTTTGCATTTTTGTGTGTTTGTATGTAGGCAAAAAAGTGACGGAAACGTTGATGGATCTTCATGATTTTTTGCAGGTGTGTAGATGTTGTGAAAACGGAGGTCAAGTTTAAAAATGGTTCCCCTGGCATTTTCCGTCGGTACTGCAGAGGGCTTTGTGTGGATGTGTATTTGTATGTCGCCAGCATAACTCGAGAAGCTGTTGATGGATCTGTATGATATTTAGTGGATGCGTAGGGTTTACAGAAAGGAAGGTGAAGTTCGATAACGGGCCTTCTAGCGGGTACCTAAGGTACTGCAGCGGAGCTTACAAATTTTGGGGCATATTTTCTGAAAGTGCCATGGTCATAATTTTTTTGTGTGGTAGATAGTTCATGCCACAGAAAGTAAGTTCTGTAAATTTGGCCCCCCTAGCGGCTTGTTTAGAACTGCAGTGGGTCTTTTTGTTTTGACATTCGGACATGAATAACTTGAGAAGCGGTCGACAGATCGTCGTGATGTTTGGTATGTAGAGAGCTCAGATGGTGCTTTACATAATCAATGACTAATTATGCAAATCGGGAGCTTATTTACATAATTATTAAGCAAAGTTTGTTAACCCACTGCAATTCACTATGGGACATGGGACAGTGTCAGGTCATGTAAACATATGGCCTTGCATAAACGTACGTGTAGGTCAAATAAATAAACAGATGAGGCTCCCACTTTTCCCCTAGCAGAGGTGTGGGTCCAGCTGGTTTTTAACGTGTTCATTTCAGGCATTTTTGTTCAACACGGTTGGCGACATAACTAAAAGAGGACAAAATAGAAAGCCTGACAAAAACACCTAAAACACGCCAAAAACCAGCCAGACCCACTCCTCTGCTTGGAGAGTACACTGCACCAAAACTGCACCACTGCTAGGTGCGGAAAAGTCACATGTACTATGTCTTTCAAGGTGTGTATGGTATGGAATAAAGATTTATTCTATTCATATAACGTTATATTGACTGTGCCATTTCATCATCACTTTCAACTTACAACACTGCAATATCGAGCCTTTGTGGCCCATATAATATCAACATACTCATATTTTTTCATGACCAGTTATAACGTATATCAGCACACTAGACACATATACTAGTCCTGTACCACCATATGATTTTTAACCCTCTCTAGACTGGACTCATTCGCATTTTTTTTCTACTGCTGACAGGTGCCAAAGATAATCCCTTCAGCGGAAAACGCCCCGTAGAGCGCCCGGCCAATTACGCCCGGCCTAACGACAATCTATAGTATTCTAGACTAAATCCCAGTAGGCCCAGGGTTGGAGTTATCTGGACATATACTCGATGTAACGTTCGAACGCGTTATTTTTTTATACGTAAACGCATGTTGAAATTTGGCGGTTAACATGACCTTAGAGACAAACCCCCACTATAATCGTCCTAAATTCGTCCCACGCATCGGTTTACGCCCAGATGAACAAAGTAAAAAAAAAATCCTGTCAGCAGTTTAAACAAGACAGGCAATGATAAAAATTGCCATGGCGACGGTGGTTGTTGTTTTGATTTTTACTGTACCCTGCTTAGGGCACAGTGATAGGTGGTGCTGTTCATACAGGATTTCTAATGAAAAGGGCTGACGGGGACCTGTTCTACTGGACAAATACAGACACGCACACACACACAGACACGCACACACACACAGACAGCGACAGTTCCACTAGATTCTACCAGGCACACCCCACTGCCAGAACGAACATCGATTTCATCACAGCCTGATCATGACAACTGAAAACAGCCCACGGACAGGGTTCCCACCATACAAAATGACTATTCTACTCTGATAGGACTGCTGTTTACATGAACAACATGTTAGGCCAAATCTTCACAAATTTCAACATCAAAGTCTACTTACCAACGACACAGCATACATCATGCAATAGCTTGTACACTTATGTTCCCTGAACTATAGAACTAAGTCCTCTAGAGCGTGAATGGCCAGGGATGTTAGCTAAGGATGGAATGCCAGAATGGAATCCCAGGATGGAATGCCAGGATGGAATGCCAGGATGGAATGCCAGGATGGAATCCCAGGATGGAATGCCAGGATGGAATTCGAGTCCCACTGGAATACCAGGAACACCAGTCGTAAAGGAATTTGCCAGTAATTCCTGGAGCCCTAATGAAATGCCAGCCTGGGAATCTTAATCCACAGAAATGTTGTTGTGTAAAAATGTGTCCCATGTGTTCTTGGAAGTGTACAGGATTATATCAGCAAGAAAGTGGCATCTTATCAGCTTGCTAAATTTCCTTGCGACAGTGAAATTTTTCATTGATCGATCTGGCTTGGACATGTTCCCAATGTCATGAATGAGGTTAATGCCCTTTAATTAATCTGCTTGTATAGGTAACTGAAGCAGCGTGTGCACAATCGTTATCTGAGTACAGAGTTGATGCAGTTATGACCTGTTCCCCGAAGAAAGACATTAAATCTTACAGTTGTAAGGACCAGCATTAGGGCATCTAAAAACATTGTAACAGACACACATTGTTTTAGAAAAGAGCAATACAATGTATTACTGTAGAGCTGAGGTCTTAAATGGGTCATGTATACATAAGCCTGGCACATCTGGTAGACAGATGTAGCCTCCTGTCTAGGTTATCTAGGAGGAATGTCCCGAGGGAGGCTTTCTGTCTGACTAACATTCCTAACATTCTTATTGTCTTAATATGCCTATGGACACATGCCTGTACAATTCCTAGAATAGTTGCAATCTGCACACAATACTATATCATTTGGCTCGCCCCTGAGGCGTCGCCAAAAATCAGGATGATCCTGTCAGCAGTGCAGATTTTTCTACTGCTGACAGGATGATCCTGCCAATAGCCTTAGGCTATTTCAATCTCTTCTTCACGTGGGCTGCCAAAAACACATGACATGCTTGTGTTTCCCTGTATGGGCCGTCAAACTTTGTTGTCATATAAACCTGCTCATCTGGGCTTCAAACGCAAATGCGCCGCGCGTCAGGGTGACCGCAAAGCAAAATTCTCGAAAAATTCGTGACGGTGCCGTATAGGCCGTAATCATTTGCCGCCAACATGCCACAACCAGTGTACATGTTAATCTTTTCCAATGTGTACGTTAATGAACCTTTCAGATAGATAGATAGATAACTATTATCTTCATCTATTACTTTAATGAGAATAAAAACATGAATTTTATCCAAATAAAAAATCCCTTTTCCTACCCCCTACGTGCTGATACTGAATTCCTGTTGACTAATCATTTAATCATCCTTCTGTGGTAAGTACTGCAGTAGAACTTTCAGATTTGATATCTCATGTGATCATTTTTTGAAGGGTAGATATCCCATGGGCTCGTAAAATAGTGGTAAATGTTTGTCACCCCTATTAGCGAAGGTCATCAGTCGATAAGTAATAATTAGGTCCCAATTGCGCCCGTAGGGTCCCGAAGTGACAAATTTGGGGGTTGTACCTCCCGGTGTTCGCATGGCTAGCTCATGGTGTCTATTTAAATTGTCCCACTTGGCCACGTAGGGGTCACGCCCGAAAGAAAAAAAAAGTCAAGTATAGCATATACATACATTCTGTACCAAGATAGAACAAAATACAAATGAGGACATTATTTGTATCAATAAAGAAACTTGTTTAGATTATAAGTAGCAAATGATGGGGATGTTAGTTATTTGGTGCAGTTGGACTGGTGCATTGTTCCATAGTAGGAGAAGGGTGTATATTTGATGCAAATGCCTGTCCCTTGGTAACGCCTGGTCATTTGCTAAATTACCACCGAATAAATCCACCAAGTGAGTGAAAATGACCAGGCGTTATTACACCATATTCACCGGTGGATAGGCGGGTCATTAACGTTATCATAATACAAAATGTATAGCGTATCCATACTGACCCATGCAAAACAATGAAAAAGGTCTACGTCCAGCGACATAATAGAATAAACTCCTGAACCAGTAACAACAAGTTGCACAGAAACGTCATGCATGACGTATTTCATATGTAATTCGACACCACGTACTTCATCATGTTTTTCTAATTTACACGATAGCTAGTATCTTTTAAAAGTAGCTGACGATAAACCTTTCTTTGATATTCAGACTACCCATGGTGATTCGAGGTTTGAAACTCTTGCCCGTTTTAGGAAGGTTTGATGATCTTTGATACAACCTAGCGACCCCCGCTCCGATGGTACATTTTTGTACGGCATAACATCATGGTCATGCGTTTATCACGTGAACGCCACATGCCGCTGATGTCGGTTGAATTCATTACACACCATTGTTTTCTTCCATCGCGTCAAGCAAGCGGTAGGACAAACAGTGACTACTATCATTTGTCTGTAGACCCCCCCCCCCAAGACAAACATTTAGCTCCTAAAACAACAGGAGCTAATTGATTCATTAGCATGCAACCTTGTCTTAAAGGCATCCAGAGCATTTTATAAGGCTTGAAACTACATGTATAATTTTAAAAAACTCCAATTTCCAGTCATTTCTACACAATTAGTAAGTTTCAATAACACTATACCATTACATATCGACATCAAAGGAGCAAAGATACGATGTCGTTGTGTGGTGAGAACTGATAGAATACCCAAGCCCTAATAGACTGATCCTGACTGTCCATCACAATTGGCGGTTTGACCAATGAGAGAGTGACTGCATGTCCGTCAAATATTTGCATTTCTATGTCTTAATTTTGCATTTCTACGTTTTGACGGAGGTGGGCGGGGTTATGGTATCGGTCTATTTACACTAGGCACGTGAAACTAAAAGATCACCATGTAGCTTATTTTTGTGCCGCTTTTGAGCACTTTTGACAAGAAATCCGCAGGCAAATGTGGTAAACAGTGGCATTAAATGTCAATTTCCATAAAGATTACAGCAACTAGAACATTTCCAGTTTTCCAGCCTCATAAAATGGTCTGGGTGCCTTTAACTTACTATCCTATTGAACCATATGAAATTGTCTTCCCTTCATTAACATATCTATTCAGAGTTTTGGTATAAAACCTAGTTCTACCAGATCCTTCTTAAGTCACTGACGAAAGATAGCGGATGCTATCTGAAACGTCTGACTGTTTCAAAATCTTATCCAGTTGCTTGAGTAATTATTTTTGGCGTATCTTATTACCTGGATGTCTAACCTTTATCAAAGTTCCACGAACACATTATCTTCGCCAAATAATCAAGGCTTATTATGGAGAGTGATTGATATTTACATGCGTATCACCCCCTGCAAATTTGATCATGCACCATACCATTTGGAAGTTATGATGGGGCGAATGAGTCCAGTCTAGAGAGGGTTTAAAATCATTTGGTGGTACAGGACTAGTATATGTGTCTAGGGTGCTGATATACGTTACAACTGGTCATGAAAAAATATGAGTATGTTGATATCATATGGGCCACAAAGGTTCGATATTGCAGTGTTGTAAGTTGAAAGTGATGATGAAATGGCACAGTCAAGATATATGAATAGAATAAATCTTTATTCCATATCATACACATCTTGAAAGACATAGTACATGTGACTTTTCCGCACCTAGCAGTGGTGCAGTTTTGGTGCAGTGTACTCTCCAAGCAGAGGAGTGGGTCTGGCTGGTTTTTGACGTGTTTTTAGGTGTTTTTGTCAGGCTTTCTATTTTGTCCTCTTTTAGTTATGTCGCCAACCGTGTTGAACAAAAATGCCTGAAATGAACACGTTAAAAACCTCCTTGTTAAAAGCCAGCTGGACCCACACCTCTGCTTGGAGAAAGGTGGGTGCCTCATCTGTTTATTTATTTGACCTACATGTACGTTTATGCAAGGCCATCTGTTTACATGACCTGACACTGTCCCATAATGAAATGCAGTGGGTTAACAAATGTCCTTACTAATTATGTAAATAAGCTCCCGATTTGCATAATTAGTCATTATGTAAAGTACCATCTGAGCTCTCTACATACCAAACATTACGACGATCTCAAGTTATTCATGTCCGAATGTCAAAACAAAAAGACCCACTGCAGTTCTAAACAAGCCGCTAGGGGGCCCAAATTTACAGAACTTACTTTCTGTTGCATTAACAAAAATTATGAGCATAGCACTTTCAGAAAATATGCCCCAAAATTTGTAAGCTCCGCTGCAGTACCTTAGGTACCCGCTAGAAGGCCCATTATCGAACTTGACCTTCCTTTCTGTAAACCCTCTTCTTGGATGTCCATTGCGCAGCGATGATGACGTCAATGGCGTTGTAGATGGGACCGCAGGCCGAATGCAGAGGCGCAGATGCGCCCACACACCGGGCACACGGCAGTGGTGCTGGGGTCGGGTCTCCTTTCCTTCCTTTCCCGTCTCTTCCGCTCCAGTTCGGCTATCCTATTGTCCTCAAACCCTACGCATCCACTAAATATCACACAGATCCATCAACAGCTTCTCGAGTTATGCTGGCGACATACAAATACACATCCACACAAAGCCCGCTGCAGTACCGACGGAAAATGCCAGGGGAACCATTTCTAAACTCGACCTCCGTTTTCACAACATCTACACACCTGCAAAAAATCATGAAGATCCATTAACGTTTACGTCACTTTTTTTGCCTACATACAAACACACAAAAATGCAAAGTCCGCTGCAGTACTGTTGAAAAACGCAAGGTGCACCATTTTCGAACTTGACCTTCCTTTGCACAACCACTACACACCTACCAAAAATCATAAAGATTCATTGAAGCTTTCTTGAGTTATGCCCCTGACATACATACGGACCCACCCAACAGATTTTTCAACCGACAACATAATCTTCTCCGAGTACAAGTACTTGGCAAAGATAAAAATAAACCCTATGTCAACTGATTCAACTGTTTAGTTTAAATCTGGTAATGTTTTCCTTTCATAGACTTTGATAATGAGCGCTGTGGTGTTTTCTGGGTGATTAGAGGTCATGAATAAACAGTGCTTACCGATTTGAACCGTGCAGAGTTCATTACGTTCTCAGAATCCTACTTTTGCACCCTAAGAAGAATTGTCGTAAAATCCATTTTGCGGCACCCTACTGATGCATCTTGGGAAGTGGGAAATCGGCGAATTCCTCTCTTCTGCTCTCGGTTCAGAGTTTTTTTTTACAATTCAGGGCCGACCTGACTCGTTCCCAGAAAGGCAATAGCGCTTTTCCAAACATCCTTTTCGGTCAATTCAATGTTTCCTATGGATTGGGGTGCCTTGTTTTCGAACGACAGACGAATTTGATATTTCCTCTGGAAACGTCATTTTTAGTGAAAACCGTCATTTAAAGCAATTTTAATCCCCCAAACTGCTATTTTTAGGGCATTTTTCCAAGGCCGTTGGAAGGAAAATAAAAGTTTTCCTAGGATAATGATTGATATGGGAATAAAGGTCATCATTCTGTCTGTACAATTAGGAAAAATGAAAAAAATCGATACGTTTTCCGCAATCCCCGAAATATAAAAGATAACACACTGCTATAGCGGTAGCCGAAAAATCGGGAGTCAAAACTAATGAGAAAACCTAGGATTTGTGTCTTATCTTCACGCACTCTTTAGCTCCTAGGTCAAAACAATTCCGAACCGGAACCGGGTGTCCTTCTGATTGGTCAATGTTATGTGTATATCTCCTTCTGATTGGTCAACATCATTCACCACTAGCGATTCATTATTCACCACTTGTGGCACTTCTATGACATTACGGCGTCATTACCAATATGCAATGGGGACTTCTGCATGTTATGTTAGGGGAGTACAAGATCTACCAAGGTGAATTTTGCTCATTACAGGGGAGTGAAATCTGCAATTGGAGAGGCAGACATTTCCCAGCAAATGCAATATATTTCCAACAATCATGTCGCAGATGCTTTTCTGATGAACAGCTGCAGACTCACCACATCTACCTGCACAGACACGGACCTGCGGGAAGCAAATGAAGTTGCGCTGAGCTGGACTGAGATACATTGCGACAAGCTATGATGATGATGTTGTGGTAGCTCACACCTGTTAGTTTAAAATCTGGGACAAGAATTCCCCAGGGACCCAACAGCTGGTGGTCAAACCATCTAATTTGCATAATTAAGGGGGCATTCTATAAACCTACTCCGTTCAATGGTACGACAGTTAAAAAATGCAACATCTGTTGTAACTGAGAAATAAGGGGACATTGATAGATAAAGTTATAATGAAGACCTACTTTGCATAATTATAGAGAAAATAATGTAATTCCATATTGGTAGATAACTGGAATGTCATACTTGTGGCATTTGGAAGCTATGTGACAGCGAACATAGTTGAATATAAATTATGCAAATGTAGGCCTAATTTGCATAATATATATTTCATGGAGATTTGAGGTCTCCAAACTCTTCTTATATTATAATGAGTCATAGGCAATTAAAGGAACACCACTAAAACAATATCTTTCACTCCTGATCTGTTATATACAGTTTATATGAATGTGCGGTATGGAGTGAATATATGCAAACAACCTGGATGATGACAATAAAAGGTAAGTAAAGGTAGTCCCATGGACACAATGTCTGGTAAGGAAAGCCGAGAATCGAACCCGAGACCTCTTGATGCATAGCCGCTCATCTATATTGACAATAGCTAATTCCATTCGATCATGACAGTTACAACTTCTGACAATTTGAGAATTTGAAAGTGCAGCATAAATAAGACGTGATGTCAAACATTTTATTGACAGAACAAAATCATTTCCTATATCAGTATATGCCATGAAATCCACTCACCATTACATAAAAGCGTGCCAAAACATGTGCAATGCATTAGAGGCCTACTCAAGCCTACACTGGTGTTGATGAACAAGTGTTTGTGCTTGCAAAGGTACGATTCTGCACATAAATGTAGTATTACAGCTGAGTTTTCCTGTTATAAACACTGGAGCTCAAAATACAGTATACAGAGTTGTTCATTTGAAGTATGAAGTGTGTCTCTAAACCTACATAACACTTTATCATTTGCACTATCATGAGCTGAATGACAGTTCAACATATTGTCGTCAGTACTTATGGACTTATACTAGTAACATGTCTTCATTTAATAACCCAACACTAGTAGAGTTTACAGAAGACTACTTAGTAATACTCAAATACAGTGTTCACTGTCCTCTGTCGGATGTACATGAATAATATCTTACTCACTTGCTTGATCCTTTGCAATTACCCTGCAATAGAATTAATTTTCAATGTCTTCTTAAGTCCTAGACAGTTCTTTAAAGTATTTAGCTTCTTAACAGGTTATGCAGGTCACAGGATCATAATAACCTGCCCTACACAGAGGTCCTTAGTTTCTGGGCAGGTTACATATCTCACAGGAGGCATTATGTGCTTGGTTGATGAAGGTGCAGTGTTGACATGTCCACACACCACCTGCAGCGCCCCCTGTGGGGAAGGATGGTCCTGCAGCTGAAGGCCCAGTACCCACAGGCGGACTTGGTGCTGTAGGGGAACATTCAGGAGGGTTAGAACAGGCACTGAACACATTAGGCTTAACTAGACATAATAACTGGCATGGTATGAAAGTTTGAATTCATATTTTCATGCGAGGTACACATGTACGGTATCTCCATTCCATGCATGAGGATGATTAAAAATTTTCATGTTCAGGGACTAAGAGGGGCCACAACATACAAAATACTTTTTATAGCCAGGTTGCCGTGTGGGCAAACACAGCCAAACGCTAGGTTACTCTTGAATATTTCAGGTTGCCTCACCTTGAGCTCTGCACGTGAATTCTATCACTTTAAGTTTTTAATTGTTTAACGTTAGTTATAAAGTTTGAAGATTGTTCATGGTTAGAAAATTAACACACTGAGAAAAAACATCCAGAGAAAGAATCCCTATTACAGCCCTGAGCGTGCCAAAGGCAATCGGGTATTTTGAACCCTGGGTCATATGGAATGCAGAATTATTGTTAAAAAAAGGATGAGGAAATGGTAAAAATAGAGAAAAATTGAGAAAATAATTGAATCTTTCACAACAGTACATTTCTTGCTACATTTACACTGAGCTGCTATTAGAAGTCTTCCCACAAGACAAGAACAATATGGTATTTAATATAGGTTTTCTAAAGACAAAGTTTTTTTTGGCGAGCCTAAGGCCACACCAATTTAATTTCTTGGTTAACAGATTTTATTTTCAATTTTAGCAAAAAAAGTCATGAAAACAGAAGGCTGGGGTGAAAACTTGCACCTGACCCTGTTCACACCCTGAAACTGTGTGCACCAAAGTAAAAACATTCCTCTGAGATTCTGTTTTCATGTTGTTTTTCCAATCTAGCGTTTAAAAAAAAAAGAATTTTCATTCCGTTTATTGGCCATACCAATTTAATTTGTTGGTTCTCGGATTTTTTCAGGAAAAAAAAATTGGCTCTATACTGAATCAAGCCTGAGGAGCTGGGGCCTTGTGAAAAGAAAGACACGAAATGAATCCACACGTCTAGTCTAGTCTAGGGGTGGTTCCCGGTTCACTGGATCTCATTCGGACCTGTACAACATCCAAGAACCAAGTCCAAAATACCTAAAAGTCCAAAATCAAGTCGAAAAAACCTTGTTAGACCTTTCTGTTTAGACATGGTACTACTAGTAGGTCATCTGCCAAAAAAAGGTTAAAAAAGCAACCCTAAATCAAGCTAGATTAGCCTTAATTCACATTTGTCTCTTTCTGTAACTATTTGTTCAGTTTTCTGGACATGAACATGAGAACCTGAATAAAACCAGAACCTGATTAAGCCAAACCGACATTTAGCCCTTGTCATTGCAACATTTCAGGCACATAATGTTATACCAATACTGATAAGATTTTTCACTTAACATTAGGCCTTCACAATAATTTTAACATTGTTTGAACAAGAAGAAATTGTTTAAAGCTACATATAATCAGGGATTTTAACCTCCTTGATATAATCAAGGATTTAACCTCCTTGATATACTAGTAGTGCACAAATTGTGGTATCATTGACTGTTCAGTTCAGTTCATCCTACTGGAAACAAGTAAACAAGAGTTCCACAACCTCATATCTCCATGAACAATCCTATTCATGCAAATGATATATGCTTGGTCATTAACACCTTTATTTTCAACTTACACATGTTGCAATATTGACAGTCCTATAATTTTCCAATTAGATGAATTATGGTGTTTTTGCATTTATTATGCAAATTAGGAATTTATTTGCATAACTGGTATCTGTTGATGCTCCACTTTCCAAAAGGTCTCGGACCGGAGTTTTTTTAACGATTTCGTGTGTAGGCCGACACCCTCAGGTCGACGGGCTACAATTCCGCCAAGAAAAGTAGGACGGAAAATGTAATCACATGGTCGAAAAGCGGTTTTCTGCTGTTTTCCGATGTATTTATCGGTATTGTCCGTTGTCCCTTTATTTTAGGTAGAAACCATAGTAAAATGTAAATTTTGCAGCCGAAAATTGTAATTTTTTCTCACTTTTTTGATCGAACCTGCTCGGAAAAACGAGTTTTCCTGGGGTCACGGCATATATGCTGAAAAAGCTTACTAAATGGTGTCTCTGAAAAATGAAAAAAATAAGAAAGTCATGTGATAACTTTTTCGCAATCTCCGATGACCCAAATTCGGTGAAAATGCATTAAAAACGATGCTATTTGGGTCATCGGGCGAGAAAACCGCATCACCGTTCCCGCGGACTAATACAAAAAAGGCTTCGATAGCGAAGCAACTGCACCGCGCCCAAAAATACTACAACTCACAGGCTTTTCAGAGGATTCAAAATATTTATGCACAGCTAAAACCATCACCAAGCAATCTCGGGCAGAAATCAGGGTGACGACCACGCACTTCCGGCAGATTACCGGGTCACAATTGACCTCCGACCCGGAACCATAAACCGCATGTTACATGTATTTGAGTCTGATAATGGAAAAAAATGCAAATATAGATTTTCCTCATTAGCTATGCAAATTAAGTCACAATTAGCAAAATTTGCACTTCATTATGTATATCTCTGTCTAAGCTACCTGCATACTAAGTATCACATGGACGGTCCTATAATTTTCTAATTAGATGAGATATGGTGTTTTGCTTTGGAAACACAAACAGACACACAGACACACCCAAAACAATACCTCCATTTTTATCTCCATGAAAAATGGAGATATAGTTTTGGGTGTGTCTGTGTGTCTGTCTGTTTGTCTGTCCGGACTACTGTAGTCAGCATAACTCAAGAACCTCTTAATGGATTACGATGATATTTGGTGTGTGGGCAGGTGTTGTGAAGCCGAAATTCAAGGTCGATTTTGGGCCCCCTGGTATGTGACCTTGGTTCTGCAGCAGAAATTCCATTTTTGCATCTCTTGACCTGGACGTGCTATGGTCTTGATTTTTTGGTGGCAGATAGCTTGTGGTGTAATGAAAATGTGGTGTGGGTTTGGGCCCTCTAGCAGCTTCCTTTGGAACTGCAGGGGCGTTATCGTGAAAATCTTCTAAGGAGAATAACTGAACAAAGGAACGATGGATTTCCATGATATCTAGTATACAGGTAGCTTGGACAGAGATGTACACAATGAAGTGCAAATTATGTTAATTAGAATTTAATTTGCATAACTTATCATCAGACTCAAATACATGTAACAATAAATGTATTTTATGGAAAGTGGATCATCAACAGATACCAATTATGCAAATAACTTCCAGATTTGCATAATTAATGCAAAACACCATATATCATCTAATTTGAAAATCATAGGACTGTCAATATGATACTTAGTATGCAGGTAGCTTAGACAGATATATCCATAATGAAGTGCAAATTATGCTAATTGTGACTTAATTTGCATAGCTAATGAGGAAAATCTATATTTGCAGTGTTTTCCATTAACAGACTCAAATACATGTAACATATGTAGTTTATGGAAAGTGGAGCATCAACTGATACCAATTATGCAAATAGATTCCTAATTTGCATAATTTATGCAAAAACACAATTCATCTAATTGGAAAATTATAGGACTGTCAATATTGCAACATGTGTTAGTTAGATAAAGGTGTTTATGACCAAGCATATATTATGCAAATGTGTAAGTCATTTGCATGAATAGAATTGTTCATGGAGATATGAGGTCGTGGAACTCTTGTTCATGGAGATTTTCATGGAGATAACTTTATCTCCATTTTTCAGGAGATAACTATATCTCCATTTTTCATGGAGATAATAAGAGAATCAATTCAACTAACTCATCTTTAATGTGCTATCATTCACATCATAAAGGCACAGTATTTCAACAGAGCATATAGGTCATGGTAGAAAATATTTTGAGCAGAAATATGGATGATTTTGCCCTGAAACCTTTCTGTTCATCAAGTGAAAAAACATGTGCAAAAAGTATACGGCAACGCAAGTTTTATTCTCATAATCGTCCAACTGACTTTTATGCAGCACTGTCCTACCTTCATAGAACCCACCTGCCTACTGTTATTATTCATGCCAGGTCCATTTGTACAAGATCCAAGAGTAGAGCTGACTAATCCTCTTCTAGCGCTGACCAAAGTTTTGTTTTCAAATTGTGTGTATGTAATTCATTACCTTTGTCAAGAAGGTTATATTTCAATGCTTGTCTGTGTGTCTGTTAGTAAACACGATAAGTCGAGAACGCCTGGATGGATTGTTGTCGTATTTGGTGTGTTGGCGTGTATGTTGGAAATCTCAAGATGATTAGATTTTGGACGAAGTACTTTGCATAATTAACGAGAAAAGTTTAGAAATGTGTTATATTGTATGACCAATCTGTATACCAGCTGGGATGTGTTGGTGGTGTTGTTTGGAGGGGTCAAGGGAAACCTGGTATGATTGGAATCCTCTTCATGGCGACCACCTGTCCATTGCGACCGTTTTTGCCCGGTCCCCCGGGTGGTCGCCTTGGGCAGGTTTGACTGTACACTGCTTTACATTAGGAAGAACAATCAGTAGCTGTGTGTCACTTGTGATGTATTCCAAGAGAATACCTAATTGTCAGCAACGCCGTCAATTTTCGTAAATTAAGGCTACTGAATGCATTCGCAAGACATGGGAGCATAACACAATAAGAATCTGAACATTTTCATGCAACGAAACCCTCCCTATTCTCAATGTGGTAATATCCTGGGAGGCCCTACCACGCATATAAACACCACCGACACTACCTCCTACACATACCTACCTTACATTAAGCGCCCTCTGAGAACACCCTGACTAACTGCAGCTACAACAAGCATCACAACAACTTCGCCAGCTAGACATCTTCATACCCACCAAATAGCTTTCACCCAATGACTCTAGGTTACAATAACCTTCGCCAATAAATAGGCACAAAACACATTTCCCATACATGGTATACATTAGGATTAGGAAGTATATCAAAGAATGTCTAGACGTTAGAAACTCCTCCAATGATTGTAAAATCCCATTGTCATCCCATACTACTACACCATATTGTATAAGATAGACTGATTAGCCTAATAGAATGTTATCTATGTACCAGTGAATGTCATACTTTGTACCTTGTACAATTGTTGTGCAATAAAGTTACTATTTAAAAACCTAACATATCACCCCTCTTACCCACAACCTCACCCACTTCCCGACTGATTGTGAAAGAGTACAACATTGCCATTTCACGTCAAACACCTACCTAAATCCAAAATAAAACACACTACCATCACCAACCGACAACATTTCGTACCCTGCACCAATGTTAAAAGGTTCCCATCTCGACTTCCACCAAACAAACAAATCTCTAACCCACCTATCCATCTTCTCAAAAAACACTTCAGCCCATTGCCAAAACATTCCAACTTTCCATCTGCACAAATCTACTCCACATCCAACATCAAACAATTAATCAAAACAACGACTTCCCTGCTATCACACCTTACTACGCTCCACGCCTTCTTTCTATACATCACAAATCATCTACATTACTTCCGCATACCAAATCCACATCACGATAATACATCCGCATCCTTCATAACATCCCACCCAACTAACAACCCATCCATTGACGAAGGTATGGGTTCGTGGAACTCTTGTTTCCACTGCAACATCTTGAACATGTATCCCAAACTCCGGCTCCCCAAAGATTCTTATGTCATAAGTTATGAGCAAATACTACCGAACTGTGTTGTCTCTCTCCACTGCCATTATGAACCCTGCAGTTTGTGGTGTCTCTCCTTTGATATTATGGTAAAAATTGTCAACTATGGCTTCTTCCAGGCTCCAAATTAGTACTTCCGATGGCTGGCCATTTTGAAAGGAGGTCATGCCAGCCACTACACATAGTCAAGTCTTTGATTGGCTCCTCTATGTTCACACTCATTTTTTTCAATCGCGATTGAAGTATAATCGCGATTGAATCGATCCGATCCCGATCGATTTTTTCAGTGTGAACGCTCCCAATCGCGATTGGATCGATCCGATCGCGATTGTTTCTGATCCACCTCCGGAGGTAGTTTGGGGAAGATCAATCGCGATCGGATCCAATCCAATCCTATCAAATTCTGAGTGTGAACACAACTACGATTCATTCCATCGCAATCGGCGGGGATTTCGGCTGGTTCCGGGGTACGTGGGGTCATAGTTCGCATCGCGCGGGAAAACAAACCCAAGCCACACATGTCAGATCGCTCTCTTACAACAACAACGACTTTTCATCGTCAACAATGGCCAAGATGAAGGATGAAACTCCGTCAGCAACTTCAGCTGGTGGCAGGTGGCGCGATGAGGAGACCAGGGTCCTCATTGCAATCTGAGAGAGGAGGTGCAGGCCAAACTGGGGAAATGTCACCGAAAGAGGGACATTTACCGCACCAAGTGACAATGTCTAGCGGAAAAATTGACATAAAACAAGGACAACAACCAGATGATCGCCTATGGCATGCTTCAATCGTGCTTCAATCGCGATCGGATCACGGCGTACTTTAATCCACTTGGTGAAAAGCAGTGTGAACGCGAAAGTTTATTTACGTTCAATCGCGATCGGATCGAACAATCGCGATTATACTTCAATCGCGATTGAAAAAAATGACTGTGAACGGGGTCTATATCATGTGACTATTTCCAGCATTTTGATTGGCTTGTAACTATTGACAAAGCCCTCAATCAATTCACATTGGGGTTGCAGGCTATTTTTGGTGTATATACTTGATTGATTTTTGATTTTTTGATTTCAATTTTTCGGAAGCGGCGATTCCAAGAACCAACTAATTAAATTGGTGTGGCCTTAACCAAGAAAATAAATTGGTGTGGCCTAATGGTATAGTATTGTGTGCAGTCTGCAAGAATTCTAGGAATTGTACAGGAATGACTCCACAGGAATTTCCATCCACAGGATGATAACTCGAGAATGCTTGGACGGATTGTCTCCATATTTGGTAGGTTGGTAGGTCTTTGTAAGACCTTAGGTTTTTGGCCCCCTTGCAACTTTCTGTGGTACTGCAGCGGAACTTCCGGTTTTGATATCTCGTTTTCTGATCATGGTATGGTAATGATACCCTTCTTGACTAAGACTTCCATACTTTGAACAACTTGTGTCATTTGGGTAGAGAAGGTGATCAACTGATATAATCTATGCAAATGAGGTCCTTATTTGCATGTAAGCTATGAGCTGTAACAAAATGAAAACACTAACAGAGACCACTGTCTCCATGGCAACATCTTTTTATTGTCACCATTCTTGTTGTGGCTGTTTTGTGCTGGGAAAAAATGATCACAATCTAAAATAGTCACAATCAAAAAAATTGCAAAGCAGGGTACTATGATTTCGAAATCTGTTTTGTTCTATTGCTAGAAGAATTCAATGTGGCAAGAATGTACTTACAAAACTTTTCCACACAAAATGGTTTGAACTGTTGCAGCAGGATAAATGAAATAATTTTGGTTTCATTCCGTTTTATCCTGAACCCCCTCCCAAGGTAATCTGGAATGGTTAAGAATAAAACGGTTTCGCGGAATTGTAATCATGAATGCAAAAGTGGCGTGGAACGGGTTCACCTCGATGTTTATGACGTTGAACATCTGGATTCGTGGGGCCATAGCTCGTGGCGTCACTTTTGGTTAGTTAGCGTGGGATAGAGTGAAAATTTTTAGCTGTCAACTGGATATTTGGGCCGTGTTTTTGAATTGTAAAATCTTGCTACAGCCCCAAGTCAAGTTCAATTAAACAGCTGGTCTAGGAAGCGGGAGTCCTGATATCTATTGGGGGGATACAGACATGACAATGACAACATGGCCCTTCAGCGTACCCCGAGTTTCCACAGTTGGCCCACTAAATACGTCCCAAACAGACAAGAGAAAGTCAAAATAGAGTCATGAGGATAAAGTAGCATATACAATGATATGTAAAACATGTGAAATGCAAAGTCAATTCGATGCAAATGCAAACCGTTTTGAGCGTGGGTGCAAGATTGCATCCTGCAAACAAAATGCAAAGTGTTTCAGTTTGGATTACATGTATATCCAAAACGAATCAAACTGTTTTGATTTCTGCATTGTGAATGGGGCCTTATTCTGCTAAACGATGCAACTGTTGTACATGTACATGTGTCTCCATTTCCAACTCCATCCCTTGGTATATTTATCTTTGGCAGCAATTCAAGTCACTTGCATGTGACATGGTTTCTGCCATATGCACCTACCATGTGCAGCAATCAGTTGTTCCACTGTAGCCCACTGGTCAGTTTTGGACCAATGCTCGACAGTCTCTGCATTTTGTTCCCGCACACCTTCCAACAAAGGGCCCATGTGCTCCTGTGTGGGGTTAAAGAAGGTTGGAAATACTGATGTGGGATGGAAAGATCTGGGCTCTCCTTATAATCATGCCTGTCACATGTCACTGAGAATTTGTAGTTGTAGGATTTTATCCTGCTTCAACTGGACTGATTGTTGAGGGTTTCAGAGAAGTGGATGCACTAGTTTAAACATGTAAAACCCTGTCACATACATGTGTACATGTTACAACAGGTTTAGGAGAAAATCGCACAGGCTCTTTCGCGAATGCCCACAAACGCCCACTCTGGCGATGTCCGCGCATCACGAATCTCAGTTTTTTTGCCCGGAATATATTCACGTTGTGCTCTTATTAATAGACCGATCCCAAAGCCACGCCCCCTGTTCGATTTCGAACACCTCCGTCAAAAACAGGGTTTGACGGACCAAACATGGCCGCCGCGGCAAGGTTGAAAATAATGCCACTGACTTCGGTTTAGCTTTTGTGGCACTGAAACCCTTTCAGAGCGGGCCAAATAAGAATGCTATGTCTTCTTTGTTGAAGGCTGTATCCACCGGGTAGAGTTGTTTAAGGAGGGGGTAGGTGAAGTTGCGGTGAGAGCGTAATGTTTTCGGTCAATGTTAAAGCGGTATGCGCCGCATAGCTTTCTCTTGTCGGTGGGCATCAGCGCCCAGTTTCTGAGAAGCAAGTGTAAAACAGGGTTCATATATCTGTGACAGGGTTCCCACTGTATTGACTGCATGCATAACAGCTGCATGGTATTAAGTAACTAAGAATTAAAATGCATCCTTTTACTTCCCTGTTCACTTTCAAGTTAACCAGTTTCACACACCAGTAACTGAAGATACAAAACTCTGCGCTAGCGGACTTTGTAGTAAGTCAGCATGTGGTTCAAGCTTCCTCTCCTTGAGTGCCCGATCTATTTTCTTTTTAAATTTGTTTTTGTTCTGAGCATGCATTCAACCAATACAGTGGAAAACCTGTCCCAGATATACGTACCCTGCTTTCCACGCGCCATTTCTGCCCCGCCAACGCTGTTTTTGACAGAGGTGGGCTAAATAGAACAGGGGGTTCTATCAGCTTTCTATTCGTTCGATATGGTGTTCGACAGGATCGGTCTATTGATCCTGAGTTTCAAGTCAATTCGATCCAAAGTTAACTAAAGCAAAGTTGAAGATTCTTACCTGGCTTTTAGCGAATGCTCAGCCAAAATTCTAGCGAATGCCTAGCAAAAATGGCTTTTTAGCGAATGCCCAATATATCAGCCAAAATATTGGCCATCGTGACACAGCATGGGGAGGCCACGGCCTTGGATGTAAACATTCCAAAATGACAGACTCTGGTCACGTGACTGTTCCGAGGCAGTGGCCCCCCGCGCTGTGTATTTTGTTTAAAAAAAGTCACTTTACAGACGTGTACAGCACGGAAACTGAGCACACATTCAGAGGACAACATGTTGAGCATGTTTATGGTATTAGATTTAGCGCCCATGTCAGGATGCTGGGCATTCTCTAAAAAGCCAGGTAAGAATCTTCAAGTTCGCTTTATTTAACTTTGGATCAATGGATTGACTTGAAACTCAGGATTAATCAACGGGAGCACAACCTGAACATATTCCAAATAAAAAAAAATGAGATTCGTGCAGCGCGGACTTCGCCAGGGTGGGCGTTTGTGGGCATTTGCTAAAAAGCCGGTCCCGGTGAAAATTTGGGAATACCCTGGACAGTTGTGGGTGTGTTGTACAAAATTCTATCCTTGGCTTGTAAGACAGAAAATACTGTCCTAAACTCTTGTCATAGCCTGTTGAACGTATTCAGAATTTTTTCTCACAAAAAATGCCGTAGTAGAGCTTGTTATACATGGACCCACCCTGTCATTGGTTAACACAGTTGATCATACATTTTCACAACTAGTATTCTATCTTGCAATAGATGTATAATCAAAGGATGGGTTGATTTGATCAAGTAAGGAGTGTTGTGAGGTGGTTGGATTACACACACACATATACATACACAAGCACAAATATGTACTAATACAGTATATATATAATCATCATTACATAGTCATGGTATTGACCTATATAAATGTATAACAGTCAGAAAAACAAAGTGCCATGGTGGAATAGTTGTTAAATTGGAAGTTTGTGAAGTAAAATGGAAAGGTGACCTAACCTTCAATGGCAGCATGTCCATTGTTGCCAGGTAGGTGAGGAAATGTAGGTCCGACATGGTCTCCAACAGACGGTACCCAGGGAACTGCTGCATGTAGGCAGTCAGCTGTCCGAAGTCCTGAGGAAATTCAGTTCAAAGATGAAGTCAGTCATCAGGCCTGCCACACATGCAAGTAAGTAATGATGTAACAGTTAATATATATTTTTGTATTTATTCAGCCAAAGAAGTGTAACACAATACAAAATTGACATCACAAATTGGTCCACAGCATGGAGAAGTTAACTACATGTACATGTAACTATTTGATATTTGATTGGTCTCTTTTCATAAGAGAAAAGTGATCTTGAACCAGTTTAGCTAACTGAAGACTTATTCTTCCACTGGTCGTGACAGCGCTATGTACAGTATATACAGGTTCATTGTACACATGTGCCAGGCAAATTCCCCTAGCTATTTTTGACAAGTAGAATGAACAGTGGACTGCAACCCTATCCAACAGCGTGCACTTTGGGTGAGTGACAACAGACAGGATTCGAACCTCAACCTGTTGGTCCAGAGGCAGGATCACTTACCACTGGACTACACACGCTACTGAGCATAAGAGGAGGATTGGTCCGGAATAAGATAGATTTAGATCTGCGATAAGTTAAATACAGCCTGACTGACTTAGTGGCACTGAAAACAAAAATATTTCCTGATAAGCATTCAGGATTTTGTTGATGTACATGTAGGTGGTATTGACTTACCATGCCATGCTATATCATCTTAATGTTTGTACTTTAAAAACTTGTCAAGATCCAAGTAGGGGTCACAAGTCAACTACAATTTTGGGTGCAAACCTTTTTTGAGATTCTTAAAAACAAAAATTATAGAATTTTGTGGTTCTCCAAATAGTCAGGAACCAAACTGCTTATAGAAACAGTAACAAAAGATCCATAAATATACACAAAACAAGAGTTTGGAGACCTCATATCTATCCTCATGTCCCAATTAGCATAATTTGCACTTCATTATGTACATCTCCCTCTAAGCTACCTGCATACTAAATATCATGGAAATCTGTTGTTCCTTTGTTCAGTTATTCTCCTTTCACAATAATGCCCCTGCAGTTCCCGAGCAAGCTGCTAGGGGGCCCAAACCTACACCACCAATTCTTCATTACATCACAAGCTATCTTCTACCAAAAAAATCAAGACCATTGCGCGTCCAGGTCAAAAGATAGAAAAACAGAACTTCTGCTGCAGTACCAAGGTCACATACCAGGGGGCCAAAAATCGACCTTAAATTTTGGCTTCCCAACACCTGCCCACATCCCAAATATCGTTGTAATCCATCCAGAGGTTCTTGAGTTATGCTGACTACAGTAGTCCGGAAACACAAACACACAGACACACACCCACCCAAAACTCTATTTCCATTCGTCATGGAGATAACTAGAAAGGTAACATTTGCAAGCAAATACAGAATACACTCAGCACAAAAAGTTTGGAAACTTAACTTTGGTCGATCATATCTCCTTTGTTTCTTGATCAATTTCAATGATTTACATATCATTGAAAAGCTTGTGTGATCTTCTTTCCCATGATACCAAACTTATTATGGTTGTAAATTAATGCAATAAGCACCAGACCTGCTTATGCCAGCGGGTCACATAAAAAAAAAATGCCCAGATTACCCTACTTAAGTCAAACGCTCAATTCAGAATTTTTTCTTCTGCTGGTAGCACGTGGCTTGTGTGCGAGGGTAATATGAAACTTCAATCAACAAAACACATTAACCCTTAAGCTGCCAGTCCCGACTTAACTAGGGATACAGAAATATGCCTTGTGTGCTGGACCCGGTTCTAACCGGGATAGGGTATTCCCCAGAACAAAACAGCTTTGCGTGCGTGTAGCGCGCGAAGCCGGGAAGTTAGGGGAGTTAGCGCCGCCGGGTGTTTCGCGGGTTTCGTGAGGGAGGTCAGGGGTCAAACATTTTTGATTTTTACTTAGCTAAAAAACCTGGCAGCTTAAGGGTTAATATGAAAGCCATGGTTATTTTTTTTAGTCTTCATTCAAACAACAAATTGCATAAAGGAACCTCAGTTATGATGAAGGTGGCTTAATATTGAGTACACAAGCCAGATGCTTTCACCACAGCCCGGCACATCCTCCTCATGCTTGTCACCAGTTTTGTTACACGGTCCCTGGGCATTTTTCCACAAGGAGTCGTCGCAGGTCGTATTGTTCTGTTGATCATTCTTGCATGCACAGCTCGGCCAAGCTGATCAGTGATCACAGAGTCTGAGAGGTGTTCAATTGTGTTGAGATCTGGGCTGCAGGCAGGCCATTCTATCCTCTGTATTCCTGCATCCTGGAGGTGGTCTGAAATGACTCTCATTCTGTATGGACGTGCACTATCATCTTGCAGAATGGCACTCAGTCTCATATTGCAGAGGTAAGGATCTAGGAAATGTAACTGGATGGAGAATGGTGTCTCTATATCTTGACACATCGAGGTTGCTTAGGATGATTAGCCTGCTTTTTCCTCTGGCAGTTGCCCTACACCATGACGCTGACTCCACAAACACTGTCAGTCTATCTGTGCAACAGTCAGCATATATATCAAGTTTATTCAATTCAATTCAAAACAAATCGTACAAAGGCAGGGATTAGCTAACGCCTCCCTGAATTGTGTTCCGATTTTTACAAGTGTTCATTTTAAAATCAGTACAGTTTCATATAAAATATACCATTTACAATTACACATTCAGATCAAAACCAAAACGGGCCAGCCGTGGGTCAGGCATTTTCATTATAGAGTCTTATGGCGCAGTACAGGAATGACTTGTTTAGTCGCTGAGTCCTGGCTGATGGCAGCGTGTAAGTGTTTCTGTTTCTCAGCTGTCTGCCTGTAGCAGTCGAACGTTGGAGGGGAACAAGGTCATGGAGAGGGTGCTCAGGCGACAGCATAGCCTTGAAGAGTTTTAGTGCTGCTGACTCTCTCCTTTCCTTCAAGGTTGGTAAGCTTGGAACAGCTCGCCTGCCCCCACAGGAGATAATACGTAATGCACGTTTCTGGACACGTTCCATGCTGGCCGACAGTTCTTCGTTGCAGCCTACTAGCAGGACGTGCCCGTACTCAAGGACGGGGCGGATAAGGGACAGATACACCTGAACCAGATCGGCTACACACATGCCTTGCTTACACATAGGGTTCTTCTCGCTGCCCCAACACTTTCATTTACCCATCCAACAGTCAAAACAAATCTACTCTCATCTGTACATGTAGCTGTGAACATAACATTCCTCCACACACTGTTTCATTCACGATGCGGACGACACCACCGCAAACGGGTTTGGCACTGAGCTGAGTATTGAACACTAGCAGGGAAATTTGGGTACTTTTTTTCTACAACCCACTCGCATAAGCAGGCCTGGTGCTCGCTCCATGAGATTGCAATTATAATGAGCTGAGTATCATAGGAAAGGAAATTACACAAGCTTTCCACAGATATATAATACTGTACATTGAAATTGATCAAGAAACAACGGAAATATGATCAACCAAAGTAAAGTTTCCAAACTTTTTGTGCTTAGTGTATTTACCTTCACATGGTGTATCTTTACATTTCTACCAGGAAGGATAAAGTATTTTAGTTACAGATGTTGACACACGATAAGTGCATGACACAGGTGTTTTGGTAGTGTCAATCAATAAAAGATTAAAATCCAAAGTAATAATTCTGCAGCTCTCACTTTAGCTTGTGAACATCAATGACAAACCTGTATGTCACCAATGTCTGCTCTGTTCTCAATAGGGAAGGGCTTGGTCACCCTGATGTTGAAGGTGGACAATGGGTCAACAGGAAAACCCGTTGTAACCTGAAATATTCAAGCCTTCAGTACATGTCTGGGATGTGATACAAATTAAGAAATTAATACTGTTTATAGTGATATCATCAAACAGCAGTTAGATAAATAAATACTTACTTGTAATATCAACAATTTTGGGTGGAATTAAGGATTCCATGTAGCTGAATAACAGAGGAACAGTTTGAGGCAAAGAAACAAAATCAAGTCTGTTGAAATGTTACATTAGGATGACTTGTCATTCTGCTGTTCATAGACTTCCATAAACATACTACTTACTTACTTATCCTCTTCGTCCCTTCTGAGACATAAGGCTATGACTAAATCTTGGGTCTGTCCTGTGTCAAGCTGTCAGTTCTCCAGGACATACCCATTAACATACTACACAGGGACAAAATAAGTCTTACCTGTACTAGTGGGGTAGTTGGAACAAGTTAGAGTTCCATGGGTAAGTCTTACCTGTACTAGTGGGGTAGATAGAACTAGAGTTCCATGGGTAAGTCCTACCTGTACTAGTGGGGTAGAGAGAACTAGAATTCCATGGGTACGTCCTACCTGTACTAGTGGGGTAGATAGAACTAGAGTTCCATGGGTAAGTCTTACCTGTACTAGTGGGGTAGTTGGAACAAGAGTTCCATGGGTAAGTCCTACCTGTACTAGTGGGGTAGATAGAACTAGAGTTCCATGGGTAAGTCTTACCTGTACTAGTAGATATTCCACTGGGAGGGGACGGGCCAGCAATGTCACCAAGTTGCCATAGGAATCCTTCTCCTGTGGAGAAAATATCATTGCTAATTTTCACCACAATTTTGGAGGAAACTTTTCGTATCACCATTATCATCAGTGAAGCGTGATTTTGTTAATTTCTGTACATTTTTGGAGTCTTGTGTTGTTCATGCAGAATGCTAAAATGCACAAAACGTCTTCATATTCAGATTATCCAAACCACATAATCTTAAATAAAACTTACACCTTATGGGTACCAACTCGGTTGTACTTACCTTGTAGAAAACATCAGGCACATACTGTTCTGGGGTGGACTCCTTGATGTAGCCCAGCTCTGGGGCATCCTTGGTGGGCACCAGGCAGTCATCCCTCACCAGAGCCATGCACTGGTTGGACACCTGGTAACCCTCAAAGTGGATCTGGTGACTTTCATCACCTGCAGTAGTTCACAAAACAACCACATTGTAAAGCAACAAAAAGACAGTTGGTACCTTTACAGGGGTAAAGGGGAGCATTTTATGGACTTAATAAATCTTTAATATTTGCTTAGGCCACACCAATTTATTTTCTTGGTAAACGGATTTGACGCTTGTTTTTTTGCTCAATTGAAATAAAAATAAAAGCAACATGAAAAGACGTCACTCTAATCAGGGAGTGTTGAGTGAAATTTGCTGCAGTTCATACTTCTGTTGGTAGGGGCGCTCTTTGCACTTGCAGTCACATGATGCAAATTAGCCAATCACGCGAGGTTCTACTGGAGGAAGTTTGAAATTTAAGGTCTCATTCCTGTGTTAGTCCGTGTGTATACTCCCAAAGAATCTGTCCTAAAGGCTGCTAAGTTTACTAGTAAAATTGCACTGTATTCCGTAGAATTGTTAATTATACGTGCAAAATTGCACTTTATTCCGTAAAATTCGTACTAGACACCAGGGCTCCAGACAAGCTTTTTGACCTGGAGCACTGTGCTCCCAACCCAAAAAAAATGGGCGCACCAGCAAAAATTTAGGTGCACCAGTGTCACTAAAAAATTTGGGACACAAGCAAGTCTCTAACTTGGACACACCAAGTAATACTCCTATGAATTAATGGTAACACGCTTAAATAATGTATTTTGCTAGATAATTGAAGAAAAATCACAATCCAGCTAAGTCAAAGACCTACGTTGATAGGTGATAAATAAGGGATTTTAGGCCGTTCTTGGGGAAGTAGGACAAATCACACCATCTCTTATAGCCAACTGCTTTATTTAACAGAGTCTGACTTGAATCTTGTACCTGCAGCCATGGCCAGGCATGACTGTTGTCAACTGTTGAAAGAAAAATATGTTTTAGATGTTTAAAAAGTTAACTTAGCAGTCCATGATTTAGGCATATACATGTCATTTTTGATGGGAGCACTGTGCTCCTAAGAAAAAAATTCCAGGAGTACCAGCTAATTTTTGGGAGCATGTGCTCCTAAAAGAAGCTCCTAAAATGGGCTTAGTCAGGAGGGCTGGACACCCATGGCACTTATTTCAGTTCAGTTTGTTATTTATTTATTTCTGTTTTCTTTATCCAGGGTGGACGCACTCAGTGCTAACCGCACTGCTTTTCAGGCGTGCCCTGTACAAAATAACATAAACAGACTAAATAACATAACAAGTAAATAACATAGAATAATGAACAGAAAGTAACCAAAAAAGATAATATATACATAACCGAGCGTCGAATCCAAATCATAATCCTTAAATCATAGTCGATATGGCAGGCCGGGTCTGGAGGTCAGAGGTCAGCAGTACTGTCTTACTTGTTTTTTAAAAGTTTGGCCCGACGTAGCCGCTCTAACTGTGGCCGGCAACTCATTCCAGGCAAATGCACCCCTGAACGCATATTTTCTCCTACCAGATTCTAGGCTGACTTTCGGGAGTTGCAAAGATAAGTTTGAATTATGTCTTGTTGCATAAGTGTGAGATGTTCTGACAAATATCTGTAGGTATTCTGGCACTTGTTGGTGAATAGATTTAAAAACAGTTTGCAGGAGGTGCATTTGCCGGCGAGATGCGAGGGAACTCCAACCTAAAACAGACAACTGTACATTATCCACATGTGCTGTACGTGACAGACCGAGGACAAGCCGTGCTGCTCGGTTTTGAAGTTTCTGGACATTGTCAGAGAGAGTTTTCCCACAGTTGGCCCAAACAGTATCACAATATTCAATCTTTGGAAGAATCATACAATTGAATAGCATACACAGTGACTTAGGAGGTAAAATGGAAACTAAACGGCGTATCACTCCTAGCCTAGATGACACCGCATTACACAGTTTGTTGATATGTATGTTCCAAGTTAGACTGGGGTCAAACCAAACACCTAGATATTTAAAACATGAAACCACTTCCAAATACGTTCCCGAAAGAGTAAGATTAAGTTGTTCATTACCTAGGCGCAGCCTTCGTACAGTACCAAAGAGCATAGACTTGCATTTACGGACATTTAGTGTCAGTCTGTTTGCATCTAGCCACCTCTCAATATTGCGGAGGTCAGCATTTAAGGCTGTGTTTATATCAGTAACAGACTTCGATGCATAGAAAAGTGCCGTGTCATCAGCATAGAGTACTATTTCACCATGGGTAATGTAGTTCGGCATGTCATTTATGTACAATATGAATAATAACGGTCCAAGAACGGAACCTTGCGGGACGCCTTCAGCTATTCCAAGGCAGTCACTAGTGGTACCGTCTACGACCGTTACCTGACATCTATCTGACAGGTATGACTGAAACCATAACAATTCATTGTCTTGTATACCATTTATGTTATGTTGTACTCAGTTAGCTATTTGTGCTGCAAGGCTGCAACTCATGTATTAGTTCTCTTTTGGACTTGTCCCTATTCTTTAATTTCTTACGGCCACTGCATGATGTTATGCTTTAACATAGAGAACTAAGTATCACAGTAACAATGTTGTGGTAATGGGTTGAAACTGGTACAATGTAGTGAAAATTCCAATACCTTGTTGTTGATGACATTGACTAGCAAATGCAAAAAAGAATAAAGTTGAAACCAGATGAATATTGAGTCTTGTCAGCTGTCATCCTTTATACATCAATATTTCAATTCAGTTTGTTAGTCATACAGTAAAGATGTGTAGCTTGCAAATTGTTATGAATAATTGCAAAAGGATGTAACAGAAGTTTCTCATGTAGTAACGGTCACTTCAGTTCAATGTGCTCTATATCATTTTGTAACTTGATAAGGTTCAACGTTCTTTGCAGTTAAGCGGCCTTGATTATTGTTTACTGCATGGGGAATAAGGCTGGTAGTGTTACAATGCCTTTTTTATTTTTTTTCCCTCCCTCTCCATTATTTTTCAAGAAAAATCCGTTAACCAAGAAATTAAATTGGTGTGGCCTTATGTAAGACAATCACAATTTCATGGTTTTAAGCATTCTTGCAAAAAACCTATGTATTTCTATCTCTTTACCAGATTTAAACCAGCTGCTGCCTTAAGATTAAGAATAAATGTTTATAACAGCTGCATCTTTTCTCTGTAAGGCAACACACTGTTGAGATGAATGAGCTCTAACTGGAGCAGATGTGTGACTGTGAAGTTTGTTAATCATGATCTTGTAAAGGTGCTAATACAGGTCAACTTCATGGGCAACAACGCTGGGTTCCACCTGTGATTAATCATCACTGTGGCTGTTGAAAATATTCATACATGGTATGATGGTAAGTAGGAAATGTCAAATGGCTAAGTGACTAGGCTAGTGGACACGAGATCGGAGATCACGGGTTTGATTCCTGGCATTCCTAGCTAGACGTTGTGTCCTTGCGAAAGGCACTTTACATGACTTTCATCACTCCTCCCAGGTGTACAAATGGTACCTGACTTCGGTTGGGGACATAAAAGGCGGTGGAAGGAGAGGGATGGGCTCCCCTTTCTTATTCTGTGCCTTAGACATAGTGGATAACAACCGACTGCCCCTACGGTCTCAAAAAGGGCATGGGACTACCTTTACAGTGGACTACTATTACTACCTTTACCTAACGTAACATGACCAATTAACGTCTGATTTGTTCAAAACGTATTTATCTTAAAACTGCGCGGACAGAGCCAAATTTTAAACCCATGGTCAGAAGTATCAGCTCTTCTAAAAAAAAAATGCATGGTCTGTAAGTTTTTCTCCGCCTATCTAACGCCGTGCGAGCATGTATTTATACTGAGGTATATGATTAAGAATTGTGCTAGGGTAACCCATTATCGTCCACTTCAGTATTTTCCCTTCTAGCGCTATGCTTGAAGAACATAGACCAGAAAAAAATGCACAGTAACTGTCCATAGTAGTCTTGACTACTGACAAATGATAGTAAAATCACTATGTCTGTCCCGCCACTTGCTTGACGCGATGGAAGAAAAAAACGTTTATCTGTGAATTTCCCCGACATGTGCGGCACGTGGCGTTCACGTGGTAAACGCATGGCCATTATGTTTTCACGTGCCAAAACTAACCTCCGATGCGGGGGTCGCTAGGTTGTATCGAACCTTCCTAAAACTGGTAAGAGTTTCAAACCTCGAATCACCATGGATAGTCTAAATATCAATGAAAGGTTTAACGTCAGCTACTTTTAAAAGATACTAGTTATCGTGCAAGTTAGTAAAACATGATGAAGTACGCTGTGTCGAATTACATATGAAATACGTTATGCGTGACGCTTCCGTGCAACTTGTCGTTACTGGTTCAGGAGTTCATTCTGTTATGTCGCTGGACGTAAACCTTTTTCATTATTTTGTACAATAGAGAGAGATGGCTAAGGATCATACTTATGACGTTCTTTATTTCTCATGAGAACAGGGTTTGGCATAATACACCGCGACATGTGGACATGAGCCAAACCGGACGTAAATAGGTTCTGTATGTAAATAGATCATGTTACGTTACATGGACCTTTAATAAGTATGAAAGCTGTTATTTCTTAACTGAGAAAGACAGCAGAAAACAAATGGAAGTACCGGTACTAGGGACAGACAGTACAATGGGTGGTGTCAAGGGACATTGATACATACATGTATCACTTAGACTTACCTGAAGCCACCACAGTGACAAATTTAGAGCCAAAAGTGCCATCTGGAGACAGTTTGGTACAGTTGGGATGTTGGTTCTGAAACTCTCCGGCCATGATACACTCTTCTGCACTGAGGAAGACTGAATCCTGTCAACAGAGGATTATTTGACACACAATAAGTCATACATGTACATGTAGTTAAATGTAATTTGATTTCTACAGTAAATCTGCTAATGGTTTGTACTCAATACATCTATTCTAATCTGTTCCAGTGCAGTGTCACCAGTAGAGCAATAATTTTGAGCAAAAAATTGAGAATTTTGTACTGAGAGTCTCAGTGTTTCAAACTACCCAAAATACAGGAATGGACAGATGGTAGGAATGAAAACTTCTACACTGCAACAGTACAGACCGCATTCCTGAAGTTCTTGACAGTTCCTTTGCCAGAATCATCAGCCACCAAGTCAGTGAAAATCCATCCAACCTGCAAATTGAAAAATTTAATGGTTACATCATTTTGTACTGAGAGGGACATAAACAATATGATAAAGCAAATCATCATAGTACTATTTCTGACCCATTGCTCCATGCATTTGTGTGCCGGGTACTGCCATTGACAGTGTGAGTTCTATAGAACATTATCATATAGGTAGATGTCGTTGACCAATCAGAAGGCTCCATTTTCGGGTCTGTAATCTTCATACGGACCCGCAAAAGCAGGTCTGTAAACTTTGTATGGACCCGCGGGTCTGAAAACTTTGTACGGACCCGCTTTTGCGTTCAAATGTTCGATAGCGGCGCAACCGGAACACTCAAAATGCATTCTAAACATTCTATAGAGCCCCGCGTGATGCGGAAGACCCGTAGCGAACGTTTTTGCGGCCCAGGTATGACACAAAATCAAACACTTCTCACAGTACTACTAACTACTTGTACGACATGGACAATGGCTATATGATGATAACGTTAATGACCCGCTTTCCTTCGGTCTATACGGTGTGATAAGACATGGTCGTTCCTATAACCACATCATAAAGTGCCTTGGTCGCTTCGTGACCTCGGTACTTTATTCGGCGGTTATAGGAACGACCATGCCTTATCACACCGTATAGACCAAAGGAAAGCGGATCATTAACCCTATATTGAAGACTTGATGATGTAATAACATGGATAAGCTTTCACTCCAATCTTTTGCTGTACTACTTGGAAAAAGGCAAAAATGAACATACAACACTATTTAAAGACAGATCAATCTCTACAACTGGTTAAGATATGAAGACTTCTTCCAGAAGACTTGTCAATCAATAAAAAAAAATAGATAGATGCCCAGATAACAAAAACATCAGATTTGTATACAGAACCTCCCGATGAATGACACATTCTAGCAGGAATAGCTCCTGTTAGAAAAAAACAACAGTTATCAGACTGATTACCAACATTACAGGTATTATTTTGTGAATAACAGTTTATGTTGTCTGTTAATATGTACAACTGATCCTGAAGAAGACACTCAAAACCGACCTTCCTGAGCCCAAGCTTCCTTGCAATGTCATCCACTATGTCAGCATTCCTGTCTTCAAGAAGCTCCAAACTGTTAGCTGTTCCAACCTGAAGAACAACATCAACAGTTGGAGAGTCCTACATAGACAATACTCCAGCTTTCCTTCTCTGTTAAAGGCAGGCTAAACTTAATTTCGTAAAGCATACTGCAGTATGTTAAATATACCACTAAGACCAGTTCTGACTTCTTTTACATGAGTCCATCATAGATCAGGGTTTTTACAATACATGTATTTGAAATTCGCGGTGTGGTGATGTAATACTGGCGATGTCCAAAGCCCTTTGACCTTTGTGACGTCAGATTCCGAGTCGGCCACACCTGCACCATAGGAATTGCTCCAGACGCCATTCCTCCGACTCGGAATCTGACGTCACAAAGGTCAAAGGGCTTTGGACATCGCCAGTATTACATAACCACACTGCGAATTTCAAATGTTGTAAAAACGCTAATCTATGATGGACTAGTGTAAAACAAGTCAGAACTGGTCTTAGTGGTATATTTAACATACTGCAGTATGCTTTACGAAATTAAGTTTAGCCTGCCTTTAACAAACTTAATTTTGCTCAAGAACTAAACAATCTGCACATTTCATCCCTATATGCCATATAACTGCAGTGGGAGATGGGGCATTTCTTTAGCAGGCCTTCAATTACTTAAGTAGCTTTTCCTACAATATGCAATTTACAATACAGAGCATGTTTCAAGTCATTCATTTTTCTGCAACTTGCAAGCGGGTACATGTACATCTATTTTGAGCCATTTACAAATTGATTGGTAGTTTCTAAAGGGAGAGTCAATTTAGCTTCCAAACTCCATTCTATTGCTGTGAAACATCCAGCAGATACTGTGGAACTGCTTTTCAGTTAATTCTTTTCGTTGTTTCATTACCAACCTGAGGAGGTTCATAGATTGCTGCTACAGTGGCCCTTATCCCAAGTGGTACGTCTTTGTGGTGCTCGTATTTTCCATATAAGAACCCCATACGCTGGTTTCCTGTTTTCCTCCAGTAGTCCAGGAACCGGTCCACTATGGTGTGGTTTTCAAACATGATGTTGTCCACATGACGATATTTCTGCAAAACATGAAAAGCCTGTGACTATAAGGATACTCACTCACTCACTCACTCACTCACTCACTCACTCACTCACTCACTCACTCACTCACTCACTCACTCACTCACTCACTCAGAAGTTGGCAGAAGTTAGGATGACGTCATTGCCAGTAGATATTTTAAACAATTTTTAAAAATATATATCTTGAAAATCTTTAACAATGTATGAAACTTGAATATTCTTAATCACTAAAGAGAGAAGGTGGGTCATGAAAAGAGTTTCGTCTTTGGGAAAAGCATGGAACAGGAAACTATTGAAGCAAAGTTTAGTCCATAACTGTTCTACAGTTTTGAACAGTGGGTGACGTTACCCAACTTCTGCCACCTGCCATCCTAATCTGGCTAGTGGCAGAGGCGAGAATGACGTCTCCTAACTTCTGCCAACATCTGCTACCTGCCACCCTACTCTGGCTAGTGGCAGAAGCGAGAATGACGTCTCCTAACTTCTGCCAACTTCTGCCACCTAACCTCCGCCAACTGCCACCCTACCCAGGCTAGTGGCAGAAGTTAGGATGATGTCACCTAACTTCTGCCAACTTCTGCCACCTGCCACTCTACCCTGGCTAGTAACAGAAGTTAGGATGACGTCACTCCTAACTTCTGCCAACTTCTGCCACCTAACCTCCGCCAACTGCCACCCTACCCAGGCTAGTGGCAGAAGTTAGGATGATGTCACCTAACTTCTGCCACCTAACCTCCGCCAACTGCCACCCTACCCAGGCTAGTGGCAGAAGTTAGGATGATGTCACCTAACTTCTGCCACCTAACCTCCGCCACCTGCCACTCTACCCCGGCAAGTCGCAGAAGTTAGGATGACTTCACTCCTAACTTCTGCCAACTTCTGCCAACTGCCACCCTACCCAGGCTAGTGGCAAAAGTTAGGATGATGTCACCTAACTTCTGCCAACTTCTGCCACCTGCCACTCTACCCTGGCTAGTGACAGAAGTTAGGATGACGTCACCTAACATCTGCCAACTTCTGCCACCTGCCACTCTATCCTGGCTAGTGGCAGAAGTTAGGATGACGTCACCCAACCTCTGCCACCCTACCCTACCCTTTCCACCTTTGCACTGGTATAATATATAACGTCACATCTGACTCCCGGAAGCCTTAAAACTACTCGATAATCATTGTAAGTTCTGCCACCTTAACTTCTGCCACTTCTGTCACTTCACCCTGATACTGGACATACCTCCACTCTCTCACTCACTCAACAAACCCACTTACTTACTTAAACACCTACCTCACACCCACTCACTCTTACACTTGCTTGTTCACTCACTCACTCACTTTCACTCACCTCCCTCCCTCCCTCCCTCCCTCCCTCCCTCCCTCCCTCCCTCCCTCCCTCCCTCCCTCCCTCCCTCCCTCCCTCCCTCCCTCCCTCCCTCCCTCCCTCCCTCCCTCCCTCCCTCCCTCCCTCCCTCCCTCCCTCCCTCCCTCCCTCCCTCCCTCCCTCCCTCCCTCCCTCCCTCCCTCCCTCCCTCCCTCCCTCCCTCCCTCCCTCACTCACTCACTCACTCACTCTCACCTCCCACCTGTGCCTTACCTGTCTGTTTAGAGTGACTGCACTTGGTTGACATTTGGTGCATATGCCTCCTGGCCATGGAGGGTGCTCAGTACATCCTGGGCGAATCTTCACACTCATGTTCTCAAGTGCCACAAATTTCCCCCTGAGAGAAAAAAAACACGCCATTGTGACTGTTGGAACAGTTAAACATGTAACGGGAGTCGCCCAAACATAGGACGTTTTTTTACGCGCTCGAATTTTGAACACATTCATCTAAAGAACATACATGGACAAGAAATGTATTCATACTAGTACTGTTCATGGGCCATTCACGCTTCGAGTTACAAGCGGCAAATGCTGTGAGACGTTTTCACGAATGTACCTTCTGATTTAGTGCTACGCCAGAAAGTGTGCCTAACTTAGAACGCTTTGGTAATTTTGCTCTCTTCAGAAGTTGGTGATGAAGTTAGGGAAATGTAAATAAGGCTTGAAGAATGCTATATTCTAGCTTTCTTTTGACCGGAAAATTTTGACTGTGTGCACTTCTAACGTCATGTGAGAAGGGCTATATCTAGCGCATCCCAGCTCATGTTTTGGCGGAAAATAGGCTACTATGCACTTTGCGCGCGACTCGACGTACGTCTTGCATGCAACCCGATTTACAAAATCATTAAGAAAAAACGACACCGCTTACATCAACAATACTCCGTCCACTTATTGGGAAATATCTTCGCCATATCTGTATTCAGTTTTCTTTTCATAGACGGTACCAATCACATGTTAGAGCGTTACAAAGCTGTGCGTTGAATCGCCGTCCGCCACCATCGCGGCCGCAAAAAATGGCGGGAAAACAACGTTGCCAGACGGCAGCGATGTTTACGTTGTTTTCTTTGGTCGGTTTTCTTCTCAACAAACACTTAAAGACCCAATTTTTGTGTGTTTTATGAAGTTATATTTCTTATGTGTATGATAGTTGTATATCTGCTTGGCACAGGTCGTATATTTAGGTGTCGGGCCGTCTAGCTACGCAGTGACCCTCTACTCAGCGTTGCCATCATTATTGTCAAAATACTATTCTCGACAAAACAAGAAATGAATATGTACACATATGTTTTGAATGCAAATAAAAATTATGTGCATGGACTTGGTTTATTTATCTTCCTTATGAGCATAGTCAGTGGACACAAACACGGCGTACTTATGCATAACAAGATCACTAAAAAATCCGTCCTAAGTTAGGGCGCGTCCTAAGTTAGGGCAACCCCCGTTACATCAAATAATCAGATTCATGCCCATGTGGTGCTGAAGCTGAAGCACAAGGTTGTCTGGGACATATGGACCTGTCCTCCGAACTATGTGAAATGTATTCATCTTTCTTGCACTGATGTTTTGTTACATGTAAATGGAAACAAGGTGAGGAATTATAAATTACACACCTTGAGAATCCACCACACTTATCGATCAAAAAGAGTAGGGGGCCTGCATGCCCTTTTCCGTTAAAAGTTATGCGCTATTTCAATTCACCATTAGTCGTAGCCGGCCCGCTCTAATTCAACGTTGAGTATTTCCGGCATATTAATCGTGAAGCGTTACTGGCCATTTCAATTGTATGTAGCGTGTTATTTGTCATCCTGAATTCAGCGTTAAACGTCACTGAATAATTCCTTGTTATGCAGGAAATAGTGTTTCAGCGGGTCATGATTCAAAAATTTTCTCCGGGAGAGCACACCCCCGGAACGTCCTGAGATAATCGCAGCAAAAAAGCTTCCCAAAATTCAAGCTGAGACTCTTCTACATATTTTTTGCTCTACCAGCAAAGTTTGTCCCTCAAAATTGGAAAATCAATCGTTTAAGAGGGTCAAGATTTCAAAATTTTCCCCGGGAGCCAGTCGCGCCTCTGTCAAACAATATTGTCAGGAGAACGTTGCTCCCAAAAACTCAAAGTTTTCTGTATTATTAGACAGAGATGTCTTCAAACTCAACTTACATTTCCAGTAATATTTTCCCGTCGAAATGCAAGTAATAGCATTTAAGTGTGTCAAGATCTTTAAATTTTCCTGCGGGAGCATGTTGCGGGAGCAGCCCTGGCAAAAAAATATGTCTGGAGGGCGTCAACCTCTCAAAAATCAAGCTGAAACCCTAGCTTCTGTATTGCATAACTTTGTATAAAGGAGGTTTCATGACTAAGGATGGTGTGGTTGTGGTTCTTCATTGCTCATGAGAACCGGCTTTTGAATACCGGTAGTACATGTACATCTTGGTATGCAGGCATGACCCAAAGTTGACAATAACTGTTACTGCTCGATATCTGGCATCTCTGTGTTAGCATGCAGGGATTAAAAATACTTGAAGTTCAACAAGATCTATTATGCAATATTTAGTTGGAATCTACACTGTATGGCAAGTAATCATAGAAAATTCTAGTTGAAACAAGAGTTCCGCGACCTCATATCTCCATGAACTATTCTGTTTATGCAAATGACTTACACATTTACATAATATATACTTGGTCATGAACACATGTCGCGATATTGACAGACCTACATTTGTATCATTTACCACTTAGATGAATTATCGCGTTTTGCATTAATTATGCAAATGAGGAATGTACATGTATTTGCATGATTGATATCTGTTGATGTTTCACTTCCCATAAACTACATATCTTACATGTATTTGAGTCTTATAATGGAAAACATTTCAAAAACATTAGTTATGCAAATTAGGTCCCAATAAGCATAATTTGCACTTTATTATGTACATCTCTGTCTAAGCTACCTGCATACGAAATATCATGGAAATCCGTCGTTCCTTTGTTCAGTTATTCTCCTAAGAAGATTTTCACAATAACGCCCCTGCAGTTCCAGAGCAAGCTGCAAGAGGGCCCCAACCTACACCAAATCTTCATTACATCACAAGCTATCTGACACCAAAAAATCAAGACCATAGCACGTCCAGGTCAAAAGATACAAAAATGGATTTTCTGCTGCAGTACCAAGGTCACATACCAGGGGGCCCAAAATTGACCTTGAATTTCGGCTTCACAACACCTGCCCACACACCAAATATCATCGTATTCCATTAAGAAGGTTCTTGAGTTATGCTTTCTAAAGTACAAATGTAGTCCGGAAACACAAACATACACACACACACAGACAGACACACCCAAAACTATATCTCCATTTTTCATGGAGATAATAAAAATTGCATACGTTTCTCACTATGGTCTTCCCCTTTATCCCCATTCAGTATCTGGCATTAATTTGACCCCTTGCTGCAGTCTTTGCCCCAAAACTTGTCGGTAGTAGTAGTACGCTGCGCTACCTGAGGTTATAACTAAGTTGTGCCAAACAAAAATTGGTTGTGCTGCGCAACTGGGCAACCGGATACATGTATTTCAAACCCTGGTATTTGGAGATCATAAATCGGAACTGATGCATTACTGTCCTAAATGAGAAAGATACCACAACTGACATTTGAACATGACAGAGTTTCTCAATGGGCAAGGAAATTTTTGCTAGTCTAAGCCCCAAAATAAACATTTGGTAAAGCAGGAGCAAATCAGGGGTACTTGAAGAGATTGTGGCTCAATTTTGAGCTGAATCAGGCAGATTTGAATGAAAAAAACTTTGCTACCTGTCCAACTAGTATCCTACCCGTGAACAAGAAAGAATTGGACAAGGATTTAGTTACATAGTGTTGCATGGCATAACAAGGGTGATTGGCACAGAACCCAGACTGAGCTCCTCGGTTCCAATCCCCTGACATGCCCTGATGTTGTGTCCTTTCCTCACTCTACTCAGGTGAAAATGAATACCTAGCTTTGGTTACGGACGTCCTTCATATATCTGGAGGTTCCGTGTTTGAGCAGAGACACTTTATCGATCACGGAAAAGAACCCATCACACTTTTTAAAAAAAAGTAGGGGTCCTAGAGTGTAAGGGACTGAACGGTATTTATGGGGGTGGGGGGGGGGGGTGGTGGTCGTCTGGGGGGAGGGCCTAGGAGAAAAATTTTGACCTGGGGGGAGGGCCTAGGAAAAAAAAATTGGCAACGGCGGAGGGCCTAGGAAAAAATGTGATCCCTTTCAGAATCTTCAGACACATATCTAAATGTCTAAAAATGGGCTCCGGGCCACTCAGAAAACCCCATGTTTTGCGCTTGTAGCTGAGCGCGCGCCGCTTTGCTGCACATGTACAGATACATTGTCACAGTGGTAAGGTTAGAATAAGAAATGCGACGTCAGATATCTTGATATTTATGGTGGATAGATATAATACTAAAATATCACAAAAGTGTGGTTTTGACGATGCTATTGGGTGAAAGTGCGATCAAAAATTACGTGCTAGGTTTTCATGTGCTGCCGGCGGGCCCACTTTGCTCAAGGACAATTTGCCTCTGAAATTGCGTTAAATAGCGTTTAAGAGGGTTTGAATTTCTAAAATTTCCTGGGGAAGCATCCCCGGAACCCCCTTTTTAATAGCGTTGTCAATCGGCGCTCACAGCGATCCACGCGGGACACTGAACTTTTGTAAGTTTCCCAAGATAGGATTTTTAAAAACCTGAATCAACATCTTTATATTGGGGAATATTAATTGACGTCCGGTCGCTGGGAATCAACTTTCCAGGGTAACGTTCTGAGTTATTTGACAAATTCTAGTAGCAACAGATGACGAACCTAGAACTCGATATTGTTTACGTAATGTTAAAATGTCGTCCTGACGCTGAGCATTCTTGATGATCATGATAGAATATTTCTGAAGTTATGAACGTAAATTCAAATGTGTACTGTAAGATACTTAAATAGTCTCCGGACGCCGCTCAGGTCCCACAAGTTTGCAAAGCACTATTAAGTGCGGCTGGCGCGCGCCGCTAGAGCGGCGCAAATGACAAATCGGGTACAATTACTTTTGAGATTTCACTTAAATATACAGGATCATACAGTGGTATCATTTATGACCAAAGGATGCATTCATCATTCATCAAGGATGCATTAGTCTCTAAGCATATGTCTAAACTTGGGAGATGGGCTCCGAGCCATTCATTTTTTGCGTACGGGTGCATAAGTAGCATGGCAAACGAGAGGGAGATCGCTGGTGAGACCCATTCATTGTAAAATACAACACAAAGGACACTTCCAAATGGCGCGGTGGTTTTCTCGCCGTCTGAATATTTTTTCAAGAGTTGATAGGAGGGGTGAGGGTCTAGGAGAAATTTTTTGGCTTGGGGGGAGGGCCTAAGAAAAAAATTTTGACCTGGGGGGAGGGCCTAGGAAATTTTTTTTAACCCGACCCTCTGACGACCGGCCCTCTCCCCCCCGCTAAATAACGTACATGTACAGTCCCTAAGTGGATCAAATAAGTCGGATATGCAGCTTGTACCCTTCAGTACAAAGTTGGTGTATGCAATACAAATAAATAAACAAACATACTTGTCCACTCCTCCCATCAGCTTCTTCAGGTGAGCGTGGAAGGACATGTGCTTGATTTCTGACTTCTGGAGGTACTCTTCATTGTAGGGCTGTGAAATACAAACCTTTATTTCTGATCACATGTTTCAATATAGACAGCAGCGATTAGATTTCAGTACAAGATTCATCCCGCCCTTCCTGTAATAATAACAGCACATTACAGCATGTATCATTGGCATCGAATGGCAATGTGGCCAGCCTGGCGGACATGACATCAAGAGGTCACAGGTTTGATTCCTGGCTAGACATTGTGTACAATGTATACACTTATATCATCATATTAGCCTTACCAATGAAATCAAGGACAAACCAATGAAAACAAATCTACAAGAAACAAAGTTCTTTAAAAAAATCTTTTCAGAAGATGCAAAGTTGCCCGAAAGATTCTTTTTTAACATATCTGAAACTAGAGTTCCACAACCTTATACCTTTGCCAGGTGATTATAACATTTTCGACTGATGTATTATGCATTTATCATGAAAATAAGGTCATCATTTGAATGAATTATATCAGTTGATCATCTTCTTGGTTATCTTAACAAAGGAGGCTATTCCAGCATTTTCTGGTCAATTATGCAAAGTATGCCCTCATTTGCAAAATGTATATTTAACCATGTTCACCTTCACAAAGCTTTCAAATGCCACAATTATGACATTCTAGTTATCTAACAATATGGAATTACAATATTTTTTCTTCATTATGCAAATTAGGTCTACATATACATAACTTACTTATCAATGTCCTTCTATTTCTCAGTTACATATGTTGCATTTTTTAATAGTCCTATCATGGAATGCAGTGGGTTTATAAAATATCCCTTTTAATCATGCAAATTAGACTCATTTGCATAATAACCCATTCATTATATACAGCATGTATCAAAAACAAGTTATATACAGTATCACACTACATATAGGAGGGCCTGCATGCCCTTTTACGTAGAGCGTAATCGGCCATTTTAATTTTACGTAGAGCGTTGCCGACCACTCTATAATTTAGCGTAGAGCGTAGGGAGGCTTTTCTGAATTTAGCGTAGAGCGTAGGGAGGCTTTCTGAATTTAGCGTATTGCGTAGCCGGCCCTCCGAATTTAGCGTAGAGCGTTGTCAGGACCCCCCCATGCAGGCCCTCATATAGCTGTAGGGCCCCTGGGGACACTCCTTGCCAGCAGGGGAATATTTGCCCCATATGTTGACTGACACATGAGCGTCTTTATCATCTGCAATATAGCGTATTTTTAAACTTTCCTCATTAATTATGCAAATTTATCAGTCAATAGATCCATATGTTAGGTGCGCAAGTCATGGCTGCCTGCCTTACTGTCAGATGCATCACAATAAACTTCAACTCACCTCGAGGGAGGTACAGTGGACACATTTTCCTTTAGGTCCATGGTGACATCTGAAAGCAGAATACTTAAGTGTTAATGAACCGGCAGTGATACAATGCCTGTCCAGTGACCTATAATCTCTGACTAAACCACTGAGTGAGCATCACACAGACGACCCGCAGGTCACTGTAGAACGCTTTATTTTCTTTTTTTACGGCGTTCGTTGCGTCACAACTTGACCCCGTTGCATGGGTGTAAACAACTGCCTGTCGTGCAGCAAAATGACCTCAGACCAACATAATGTTCATACATGACATTATGTACTTTTTCAAATGTACAGCATTTGCCCAGTACAACAATGTAGTGCTTAGCATATCAAGTATTTGGTCAGTATATTTGTGCTTGTCTTTTTGGCGACGCCTCAGGGGCGAGCCAAATGATATAGTATTGTGTGCAGATTGCCACTATTCTAGGAATTGTACAGGCATGTGTCCATAGGCATATTAAGACAATAAGAATATTAGGAATGTTAGTCAGACAGAAAGCCTCCCTCGGGACATTCCTCCTAGATAACCTAGACAGGAGGCTACATCTGTCTACCAGATGTGCCAGGCTTATGTATACATGACCCATTTAAGACCTCAGCTCTACAGTAATACATTGTATTGCTCTTTTCTAAAACAATGTGTGTCTGTTACAATGTTTTTAGATGCCCTAATGCTGGTCCTTACAACTGTAAGATTTAATGTCTTTCTTCGGGGAACAGGTCATAACTGCATCAACTCTGTACTCAGATAACGATTGTGCACACGCTGCTTCAGTTACCTATACAAGCAGATTAATTAAAGGGCATTAACCTCATTCATGACACTGGGAACATGTCCAAGCCAGATCGATCAATGAAAAATTTCACTGTTGCAAGGAAATTTATTTTACAGTTCATCTACAAGTATATCCATTTATTTTTTTAGAAAGTGTGATAGCCCATTCCGTCACCTTTAAATTGATACCAAAGTCCCCTAGTTGATTTCACTGGAAACAATTTTGCCCTGAAAAAATACAGAACCATCAATTTTTTAGGGCGTCTTTTTCCGAAGGAGAAGCCAAAGAAAATAACCTTTCAATATGCTTTACAGAACTCAAAACATATCTAATGACATTGGTCAACTTGCAGATAGATCTCACTTTTTCTGGCTTCCAGATGATATCAGTCTTATTTGGAAGTGTTCCAAAAAATCAATTACAGAAGGCAAAACTTGAGGGATTGGTTTTATAAACTTTCCAAACACCGGATGAAAGTTGCAACATCGTGCCTGACCCCCACAGAGGCAAAATGGAATCTACCGTCTGAGTTCCATCGGTTGAACGCCAGAGTTTGAAAGGGATTGACTTCAAATTTCTATTTCTAAAAGATTACGTACCCTGTACTAAAACCTCGGTCTGCCTGTATTTCACTGTCACTTATTGCATGTATATTGCATATACTATGATATAGTAGCCGCATTCATACAGCTTTTAACCCTCAAACACCCGAACCCTTTTTTGCAACTAAAATGACCGAACGGCGAATGGGGTAAAAAAAAACGCAAAATGTTTTGTTCAGTAAAATCTCCCTTTTCACTTTTTGAGCTGATTGTTATCCGTACATTGCTTCATCAATGTAAGACGAATGTTTTGGCATGTTTAGGCCACACCAATTTAATTTGTTGGTTCTCAGATTTTTTCAGAAAAAAACCCAAGCAACAGGGCAAAAAAAAAAAAGTATTCACAAAAAGTCTTGGGTCAAGATAGAGGCTTACATAAGACAAAGAATGATACTGTCACAGTATCATGCATGTTTTCAGTCTTCCATGGCACATATCAAGTAGTACTCCTAATTCTTGTACCCTTCAACTACTAAGGGGAAGAAAACAAAGCCTGTTGATTCTCCTTCTACATGTAACACAAATTGTGATGAGGAAGATGTTGTTATCACTGATGAGACTACAGAGTCAGTTGATAAGTACCGCAGTCTGTCAAATCTCAGTGAGTCAGATTATGATATTATAATAGATCCCAATGGTTGGCTTACAGGTGATATAGTACACTGTTCTAGTAAGGCAAGTAAATCCAGGAGTAGAAGGACTACAACGTCCATCACTAGGGCCTGCCCGAAACTTTGATGTGGTATCTTCTGAATGTATACAAATATTGCATACAGGCCAAGGTCACTGGGTGTGTGTGAGTACAATAGATTGCTTACCTGGTAGGGTAAAGCGGTATGATAGTTTATATCATGATGCGGTTAGCGAAGAGGTGAGAGAACAGACCAATGACTTATTTGGTGGGAATCTTGTTTCCTTGATTATGTTCCTGTGCAACAACAGTCAAACGGTAGTGACTGTGGTGTATTTTCAATAGCATTTGCTGTATGTTTAGTTTTCGCAACAGATCCAAGCACTGTAACATTTGACATACCTAGGATGCGTCCCCATTCTAGTTTTATTCTATAGTCTGTAAACCCCCTAGTAGGGGTATCGCACAGACGGGGTGAGGCGCAGCTGCAGTGTCTGGGCTACGGGTGTGATGACAGCAGCCTGCTCTTGAAGGTGTCCAGTGAGGGGCTGTCTACTACGTGGGCGGAGAGGTTGTTCCACTCAGGTATTGTCCTGGCAAAGTAGGCAAATTTCGCAGTGTCACACTTGGGTTGAAGGGTTCTGTACTTATGGGCGTGGTTGGCATGGGTACGTGCGTGTGCTGGGGTGAGACGAGTCGGCGAAATAGCAACAAGACCGTTTGCGATCTTGTACATCATAACCAGACGTGCGTCCTGACGTCTAGTCTGGAGTGACTGCCATTTCAGGTCCCGGAGGAGCGCTGTGACGCTGACATCTTGTCGTCTGTAGTTGCTGGTCACAAAGCGGGCAGCACGTCTGTTGACCATCTCCAGTGCATCGATGTCCTTTTGCCGAAAAGGATCCCAGATGACTGCCGAATACTCCATGGACGAGTGGACAAGGCTGAAGTATGCAGTCTCGCGGACTTGTCGCGGGCAGAAGCGGAGGTTCCTACTGAGAAAATTAAGTGCATAGTTGGCTCGTTTGACTGTAGTGTTAACATGAGCTGACCATTTCAAGTCCTGGCTTAATGTGACACCGAGATACTTGGCCTCTCCTGTCTGTTGGAGTAACTCGCCGCACATCTCGTACATCCTGGTGAGAGGGTTCTTATTTCGCGTTATGGACATGGTGTTACATTTCTTGGGGTTGAATTTCATGCCCCAGGTAGTGGCCCAATCCTGCAATGCGACAAGATCTCTCTGCAGGATAACTTGGTCTTCCTGTCCGCGGATCTCGCGATAAACAAGACAGTCATTGGCAATGAGTCTAGCAGTGCTTCCAGGTGTCAAACTGGAGGGCAAATCATTAATATACACGAGGAACAAAAGGGGGCCGAGTACAGTTCCTTGGGGAACTCCAGAGAGAACGCGTGTTGACAACGAACACTCCATCCGCTACCACCCACATGGATCTGTCTTGGAGGAAAGATCTGATCCATCGCTGGATGGGACCTCTAATGCCGTAGTGTGCAAGTTTACTCAGGAGTCGCTCATGCGGTACCGTATCAAATGCACGGCTAAAGTCCAGAATACCCATGTCTACCTGCACCTTCTTGTCGTATGCTGACACGAGATCGTCAACGGTGAGAAGCAGTTGGGTTTCGCAAGAGTGGGCTTTGCGAAATCCATGCTGGAATGATGTGAGAAGGTGTTTTTTCTCGAGATGGTTGAGAATGTGTTTGCACAAAACATGTTCCATGAGTTTAGATATCATGCAAGTCAGTGAGACTGGCCTGTAGTTTCCCGGGTCATGTACTCCGCCTTTTTTGAAGACAGGGGTTACCATGGCCTTACTCCAGTCTTCAGGGACACATCCATGTTGCAGTGACTGATTAAAGAGCGCTGCAAGTACGGGGGCTAGCTCACCAGCCAGCTCCTTGAGGACGCGATTTGGGATCGCGTCTGGGCCAGATGCTTTGTGTGGCTTAACGGCATTCAGGAGTTTACGCACGCCATCCGGGTGCACAGTCAGGTCATCAGAGATGAGTGGGTGTGAAGGACCCATCCAAGGGACATAGTTGGATATCTCTGATACAAAGACAGACTTGAACTCTTGAAGTAGGATAAAGGCTTTATCCTTAGCCTCCGAGAACACCTTTCCCTTGTGCTTGAGGGGTGGGACACCAATGAAGTCCTGGCGTTGGGCTTTGATGTACTTCCAGAAGGGCTTCTGGCTCCCTTCATCTAGCCATCTAGCCCTTCTTTGATGGAACTGTTTATGTACTGGGACCTGGCATGCTTGAGATCCCGTGCTGTCTCTTTTTTCACCTGACGAAAGCGTTCACGGTGCTCTGGGTTTTTGGACTTCTTCGCTTTCTTGTACATTCGGTGCTTTCTCCTGGTCTTGCGTCTCAATTCGGACGTCATCCAGGGGAGATGATGACGCTTGGACATGGTCTTGGACGGTATGTATGAAGACATAAGTTCATGTATCTTGTTCTTCAAGGTTGACCAGTTCTCTTCAACAGTGTGCTGGTTGATGTTCGCGGTTAATTCCTTGGCAAAAGCGCCAAAGAGCTCCCTAATCTTGCCCCAATTTGCTTTGGAGAAGATGTGGATCTTCCGCGGAGCCTTCTTTGTGTATGCTGGAATAATGTCACTATCTGCAACAATAACATCGTGGTCATAGGCAATGCCAGGTAGGGTTGCCAGTGATTTTACGAGACTGGGCTTGGATGTAACAAACAGATCCAGCAGACGTCCAAACCTGGTAGGCTCACGCTGCATCTGGGAAATACGGTTGTTGTTAAATATGGATATTAGACGCTCAGACGGCACACGCTCTCTAGAGTTCTTAGGAATAGATTCTGTTTCCCAGTCCACGTCTCCGAGGTTAAAGTCCCCGCCAAGAATAATGGTACTTCCAGGATTGTTCTTGGTAAGATTTCTGATGTGTTTGATGGATTTCTCCAGTTCGTCTAACTGCTTGCTATGTTTACCGCTAGGTGTCCTGTAGTAGCTTCCCAGGTAAAGTGACTTCTTGTTTCTGAGAGACACTTTCATTCACAAAATTTCCGCCTTGATCTCGCTGGGCTGCTCGACTTCTACCGCTGTGTAACAGTCCCGTACAGCAACCAACACGCCACCTGCTCCACTAGCTCGGTCCCGCCTGACAGGTGTTGAATACCCTGGCGGCATTAACTCTGCGCTGTGATGATGTGGCCCCAGCTTTGTTTCGCACATAAGGATGGCGTCTGGACTGGTATAAACTATAAGATACGAGGTTGGCAAACTGTGCCACCTTGCTGACAATACCATCTGCGTTGACTATCAAAGTTCTCCAGTTATGTGACTTGGGTGGAAGGAGACCGGCAGTAACGCTGTCACCAGAACTGTCGGTGGGATGACTACTCTCAGGGAGAGTCTCGTTACTCAAACTTACAGCAGGGGGAGACAGCAGTGGAGCATCAGGTGATGGGCTGTTCCCAGTGCTAGCAGACAGCGTGATGGGACTGCTATGGAAACTGGGACGAAATGATGACGGTGAGGGTACGGTGATGACGGTGACGAAGAGTCACTTGTATCATGCAAAGAGTAGGTATTTGAGTCATTAGTTCGAACGAGTGAAATGTAGTATTGTCACTATTGGATGAATTGCACTTAAAACAAGTCCAGTGAACATTATCAAAGTCTTCGGTTGATATGCCATGACAGGATCGGTGATACCATATGTCACAGTTGTCGCAACACACAGCTACGTCACTCCAGTCTACCTTGAGGTCGCAATACCCACACAGGTGTGTGTCTCGTTCTTTGCCTCCTAGGGCGGCTGGCATGTGAAGTTTACATGGACCAGGATTCGGTTCTACATCACCACACAACAGGAGCACATACACAGCACAGTTCTTTGTAGTGGTAGCGTTGGGGATACAGACACGACGTAGGGATGTGTGCAGCGACAGGTTTAGATAATACCCTCTGGTGTATGAGGACAGACCAACAACAATACTGGCGGTAGGGTCCGTGGTCGGCATGCCGAATATACGCCACAATTGTAAACTACTGCTTGTCATGTTGGTGTCACCATTGTTAAAAAAAATATGAGCGGTAGTTGACAGCAATATGAAAGAAAAGAGAGCAAGCCTACTTTCCTTTAGTGAAGCCATTTTGATGTTGTTGTATCTATGGACCTCCCTTTACTTTGAGTGGTAGGTAAACTGTTAGAACATATTTTATTCTCGGCCACTATGAAACACTTAGAAAACCATCACATTCTACTCCCCACTCAACATGGTTTCAGGGCCAAGCACTCTTGTGAGTCCCAGCTGATAACGACCTTGCACGACTTAACATCATGGTTCGACCTGGGATACCAAATTGACATGGCCATACTCGATTTTTCAAAAGCATTTGACAGTGTACCACACAACAGACTCATTCATAAACTACAGTACTATGGGATAAGGGGAGAAACCCTGGTCTGGGTGAAGAACTGGCTGCTGGACCGGTTCCAACAAGTAGTGGTTGATGGAGAGAAATCCAACCCAGTTGAGGTCAAGTCAGGAGTCCCGCAGGGTACTGTCCTGGGGCCCTTGTTATTCCTGATCTATATTAACGACATCGATAAGGACATTACATCACAGTTGAGGCTCTTTGCAGATGATTGTTTAATTTATCGTTCCATACTAACTGACCAAGACCAGTACACACTACAAGACGACCTAGACCAAATTTTGCAAATGGTCAAGCACTTGGCAGTTGAAATTCAATGTGAAAAAATGCTCTATTCTACACATCCACAAGCCCAGAAGCTCACCTAATTTCCTGTACTCAATGTTCGATGAACCTCTTAGCCACAACAGTGAACATCCCTATCTAGGTGTCATTCTCATTCACAATCTCAAGTGGAAGGCACACATCAACGATATCACAACCAAGGCCAACAGAACCCTGGGATTCGTGAGGAGAAATATAAGGGGGGCAAGGAAAGAGGTGAGAGAGAAGGCATACACATCGCTAGTCCGCCCTAAACTTGAATATGCTTCATCAGTCTGGGATCCGCACACACTACACAATGCCCAGTCCAACACACTAGCCACCAAAATAGAATCTGTACAGAGGTAACTACAACTACACTGCCAGTAACACCACTCTCCAACACTCCCTAGGATGGGCCACTCTGCAACAACGTAGACACATTGCCCGCCTCACTCTCATGTACAAGGCAGTCCACAATCTGATTGCCATACCCACCTCACACATTCTCACTCACAATACCAACAGCACCAGAGGACACACCAAGCGCTTCATCACATTTCCATGCAAAACAGAAACACATCGCAGCAGCTTTTTCCCAAGAACAGTTATATATAGATTGGAATCACCTACCACAACACCTAATTAATTCAACATCCGTAGACACCTTCAAATCTGGGTTGGCCAAGTTTCTTGGTCCTCCCAGTAACACCGGTTAGCCTCTGAATGAGTCAGGACACAACCCACTGTAGCCACATGTATATAGCACTTTTTTATATATTGTTTGTTGCACGATTTATATTTATATTTTTTCGGATTTTCCGTATTCACCACCACCTCCTGCTGCAGCTGGGAGTGACCCTGACACAGTCCCTTGGCGTTATGCCCCTTGCGGGGTCTTGCCGAGTATAGTATAGATGTAGATGTAGATGTAGGTCCAAGATGGCCGCCGCCGGCAAACTCGTCCACAATCTTGTGTTTTAGACCTCAAAAACAGATGTCTTGAGCGTCGTATGGTAGTGATGCTTCAGTAGGAAGCACTCACTAACCTTCTGATGTAGATCTGTGAGTCCGAACGATCTAGTAGGGCCTAGATGAGTCCACAAACTGGTGGTTTTCAGGAGCTCTCCGTCTACACGTCTTGCCGGTCCGCGCATGCGCACTCATTTATTGAAGTGTCTCAAGGAAGGGTCAATCAGCATGTTCCCGACTTTGGAAGACCCAGCCCTTTTTGTATAAATATGATTCTGTCTATGATATAAACAGAAGCATATTTATACAAAAAGGGTATATCTGCTGTAGTGCGATTGACCCTTCCTTGAGACATCTGCTGTAGTGTGTATATAATATATAATAAATGAGACTCTGTTATTTCGTAATTTTCATGATATCAGATCATTGCTTCAAGTATGCTTCTATGCTATTTCATTCTAATGACTAGTAATGCTATTTTTAAATTTTCATATCAGATCATAGCTAGGGTACTGGCAAGTATCTTCTTTACAGTTTGACATGAGAGAGCCATATGTAAATATACCAAACTTTAACATTAATGCAGTGGTATGGTTTGAACATTTTGACCTACATGTAATTATAATGTTTAAGCAAATTGAACCACAGAGGACAAGTTTAGCTGTGTTATCTGTATATTATTGCTTCAAGTTAATGCTTATATGCTATTTCATTCTATGCTCGTTCTCATTTGAATGTACAAATTGCTGTCGCCAGCCTTCACGACTTGATATGAGCCAAATTGCGGGCACCACCGATGCTTTCTTCACTTTCCCACAACACGTATCATGTTTCACAAAAAATGCACCTCAAAATTACTTATGGGTTTTGACTTAGAAAAAGTTATGGCAATGGGTGGCCTAAAGAGTCATAAAAAACGGCTGTCGCCCGCGCAGACATGCAAAATTTAAAAAGCAGCCGAGAATGTAACAATTCAGTTCAGAGAATGACCAGTTAACTGGTGAATCCAGCTACTAAGGCCCTCCGACAAATCACGTCAAATTGCTCCTGTCACTTTTCTTGTACGCTGTGCAAGGCGGTTTATGCCTGTCGCCCAAAACGGTAAGTTCCGTTACCGTTTAAAGTAAGACGTTCCTGACATTAAGATATGCCACACATAATGTGCCAACCTGTCGTTTTTATGATGACTTAAAGCTTTTGTGGCTTTAAAAAGGAATAAATAAGAAGTGTTTGCTATCAGTTGTGAACCACCTCCTCGAACAAATGACAGTACAGTAATAAATGTAATCTCCGTTACCATTGTTTGATGCTCTCTGTGTTGTTAACAAGGCCTGGTGTAGGAACGCTGCCCATTTTCTAAATGCCCGTACATACGTCCTTTTAATAATAAAAGATGGAATGGAAAAACGGAAATCCCTTTGAAGGAAAAGCCAAAGTTTTACTGTAGTAAGCTCCGTTACCGGTAACGGAGATTACACCTGTTGCGGAAAATACATAACCTGGCGCAGAACTTTTTGTAGTTGTGCACCATAAGGCAAAAGCGTTTGAACTAGAATAGAAAAGTATAGATTCAACTGAGAGAAACCCCCTGTAGGGTTATCATATTCCAACTTTCTACTCTTTCTTCCAGATTTTATTTCCAAATAATCATAACATATACAGATTGCTAACTTAACTCAAGAATACCTAGTGAAAAACTGGTAGATGGCCTTTTTAAAGTTGTATGGGACTGCCAATTATTTGATATTGGGTGGTAATGTATTCCAAACTACCAAAGATTGATGGCTCAGTAGAGAAAGGTTCGCTTTTGGCTGTTTTTGGTTTAGGTAGTTTGAAACTGTAGGAGCTGGATAATCTGGTAGAGTGTGTAGTAAGAATGTACAGGGACGATGGAGCTGTAAATGTTTTGAGGTTCATGGCTGACAAGTATTCTAAAAAAGTATTTAAAGTACTGTTGCGAACCTTTCTCTTACCGTGGGCCAACCTAGATCTGCATGCATACTTTAACCTAGATCTGCATAAATACAAAATAAATGGGCGGACATTTCTGCCCCAGTGGCCAAGACTGTGCTTTATGTTGTCCGTAACTACAGTACACGTTAAGTTCACATGATGCAGAAAACTACCTTTGATTTACTTTAAACAAGTATAGTGTGCCTGTCCTCATGTCCTAAGAAATCAGAAGTCCATCAATTACAACTTGGCGACTTACGTCTGGCGAACACGCCTTTTGGCGACAGTACGTTATCTCCGTTACCGTTTTTCCGCGATTCCCCCTCCGTTCCAAATGCTTTACTGCTCCTAAGCAGTATTAGTTTGCAACATTGAATATGTTATAGATGTCGTAAGAGTTAAATTATTCGGATCAACGGAGGATGGAACGTTTTGCAAGAACTATCAGATTCCGTCTCTGGTAAATATCTCAAACAAGTTGAAATGCAAAAACAAATCCAGACAATATTAATCCTGAATGAAACAGTTATACAGCAATCGTCAGCATGGCACTAAATTTGACAGACGTTTTACCAGAGAAACTGACTCCTCAACTTTAGGTTTTGAAGGCGATGTCACGACATGAAAGCTCCAAAATTGAAATATCTAATTACTGATGTTCAACATTTTTTCCTCAAAAATATGGGTAAACTCCAAGGACATCTACCGTATTGCCTCGAATAAAGTACGCACTTTTTAAATATTTCAAAATACAAAAGGCACCACAAGTCATTGCTAAAGTCAGGGTGCGTACTTTATTTGAGGTTATTGCCTGGACAAATTGGAAATTTCGAAAAGGACCTCAAACCAGAAACCCAGCTGCAGTGCAACAATGCATGGCTCAATACCTGCCAATTTGCGAAGTATGTAACTTGTCATAGGTAATCCTCAAGTTTGCAGAGACGATGCTGGCAGAGTAAACAAGAGAATCTTTTATGAATCTAAGGAATGTCATTGTGTAAAAGTCCTTGATATGAGAAAAATGACCTTGAGATAATAGGAGGAACACCATAAATTTGAATTTATCCTGTTCAAAATTTGTTCAAGATCAGTGGAGAAGGGGTGCATACTTTATTTGGGGTGCATACTTTAATTGAGAAAATACGGTAATCGAAGCTTAGAAATTTTAGGCATCTTCCCGTGATAAATTAGCTGCAATATTTTGGGGATCATAAAAGGAGATGTTCAGCTAAAAAATGAGGTAGGTTTGCTTGGAAAATGAGCTGATCAATTTTTCGACCCTAAAAATCGCTATTTTGCACATTTCATTGAGAACGAGCGTCTAATGACTAGTAATGCTGTTTTTAGATTTTCATATCAGATCGTAGGGTACTGGCAAGTATCTTCTTAACAGTTTGACATGAGAGAGCCATATGTGGATATACCAGTCAAACTTTACCATTGATGCAGTGGTATGGTTTGAACATTTTGACCTACATGTAATTATAATGTTCAAGCAAATTGAACCACAGAGGACAAGTATGTTATTGCTTTCAGCAGCTAGCTTGTTTTACCTTTCCCTTTACTGTACTGAAGTTAAGTATCTAGCATTGTAGGGTACTGGCAAGTATCTTCTTAACAGTTTGACATGAGAGAGCCATATGTGGATATACCAGTCAAACTTTACCATTGATGCAGTGGTATGGCCCGCTTACAAAAACTGTTCTGAATATGCATTTATTCACTTCAGGTTCATAATATATACCATAACCTTTTCAATGCTGATGGAAGGAGGTTACAAAAATAATTGCTTTATGTTGTTGCTAGCAAAGTGGTCTTATTTGTTTCCCTCAGCATTCTAGATTCTTGTTGACAAGACTCACCAAGCGGGCACTAATGACTGCTATGCGTTATGACTGATGCAGCATACTTTTCTGTCTGCCTTAAACAATGGATAGAATGGATACTAATCAAAAGGTACAATTGGCGGACAGAAATTTACAAGTGCTGAGCAGACTCTGATGATTCTGTCAATCAACGGTACTTTGGACTCACGACACACTAAGTAATCTGTGGGAATAGTTCCCTGTAAGAAAGTATACTTCCTACGCAACAGACCAATAACTCTTTCCACATGAATTCGTACATTGGCAATATCCCTTGATTTCTCTACATCAATTGGATCTAGCTGTGCCTTCCCCTTTGTGAAAGCAGGAATTACAAGCTGTCCCTGCTTCAGACCAACACTTTCATCAATGGTAAATCCCCTATCAGCCATGACCGTGTCACCTGGCAACAGTTTGTCTAGGAATCCACAGTTCTCTGTCAGGAACTTGTCTGACGTTCGGCCACCCCGAGCTTCTGACACGAAAGAGATGGTACCTTGTGGTGTGATACCAATGAGAACTTTGATAGTATTGTGATGCTTGTAGTTTGAGAATGTCTGTGCACGGGCCAGGAGGTTGGTTGGTTTGGCGATGAATACCTCGAAACAATCAATGATTACAGTCACTTTCCTGCCAAATGTGTGCAGAAAGCACCTGGGCATAGTCCTCCACAAATCCTCTCTGTCAGGTCAAGAAATAAAACATGATAGTCTGGTGTCCAATGCTACAATCCATGTGCAGAAGATGCGCGAAACAGTGGCAAGCGATACTTTAAACTGGTAAGCTAGAGCTTGGAATGGCGGGTTAAGTCTGAGTTTCATAAGAACTATCATAAACTCCTGGAAACTATCCAGGCTCTTGCTCCTTTGGGTAACAAAGGGAGCTACATGATCAAAAACAATCATAAGGACTTCATATGTAGGCAGACCGGTGTAAAATCTAACTTTCTCAGCTGATTTAAAAAAGTCTTTGTTGGGGGCTTGATAACCTGGCGCACCAAACATGTACTCGAACTCTTCTGTCTGTGTTCCAGCAATCTTCGACTCTTGGTGAACAGACACGCTGCTGAAAGCATACTGCAGCTCCTTTGTCCGTGTTTCGGCATTCGGTGGCTCTTTGCTTTCCAATGAGAGGTCAGCCATTTCCACATCTAGGGGCACATCTTCAACCTTGGCGAAATCGATCCGTCGCGCACCCGTTTAGCTGCAGCCGGAGTTTCATGTTGTTCAGCGCCGCGTTTCTTCTTGCGGCCTGTAGCCCTTTTAGCCCTCGCACCTGCCTCCTTCTGTTGCTTTTCTTTCGCCGCCTCACCCCTGTAGTCTGTTCTTCCAAGGTTCAGCATGGGGACCCAGTCAGGATTGTGTCTGTCCCATACAGGTGCAGCCTTCCCAGAAATAAAATGGTGACCACAAACCCGCTCACTTTGGAGAATGTTCTTGGTCTCCGTGTCCGCGCGGCTGATTGCCGAAATCCACAATCTCCTCCGTTCTTCAGTGAGCTTCTCGTGATCTTCTCCCTGACCGGTAACCACCTTAGGTATAGAATAAAAACCTATCCCCTCCTTCTTGTTGCTTTTCGAAACGCAACCGACAACAATGCATGCGCAGTGCACCATGGCTCACCACAACGCAGTTGTAGGGCACAAAGATGGCGGATAGCAACCGTTGCTAAGACCGGGTATAAAGCCGAGAATTATGAAATGCAGCAGACGTATAAACTTTCCTCATTGTTTATGAAAATTAGATACTGATTTGCATAATAAGTATCTAATCAAATCATTACTAAAGCTGCACAACAAAAATTGGGACCATCCGTCAACCGCTTCCCGAGTTATTGCCTTTCGAATTCTGAAAAAAAAGCCGCTAGGGGGCCCAAACCTACACGACTTAATCTCTATCCAATGAGCCATCTACCAGTCAAAAATCACAACCATGGCATGACAGAACACGAGATATCAAAACAGGAAGTTCTGCTGCAGTACCATAAATAGTCGCTAGTGGGCCCAAAATCTAATCATTTCTAGGTCTCATCAAGACCTACATATGTACCGACATACCAAATATCAAGACAATCCATCCAAGCCTTCTCGACTTATGCTGGTGTTCTTCATGAATACACACATACACATATAGATACATACACAAATACATGCATACACACATACACACTCTACCAAAAACATAACCTTCTTGGCGAAAGTAATGAGGCTTACAGCTGCTCATCTCTCTCCCTAGTGATACGACCATCCTGTTTGGATAGGAAGATGTCCACTTCTTCTTCCTCCACGTCATTATTGAGGATGTTCTGGGCTCCAGCAGAGTCAGTCATATCCAGTCCCGATGATGATGGGACCAGGTACAGCATGTCCCCATGCCTACAGTTAATATGGAAAATAACAACATCCAGCACTTTATATGTGACTTAAGCCAGAAAGGGAGTATCTCACTGGATTACGTCAAATTGCGCTTGGAAATTGTGCCAACTTTGCCAATTTTTCCTAGACTGTGGTCATACTGATGTGCAAGGCACCGGTAAAAGCAAAATTTCCGTCTCAGTTCCTAATCATATAAAACACTAGAGTTCCACGACCTCATACCTTCGCCAAATAATTTTAACCTTTATGACTGACGTAATAAGAGTGTTTCTTATCATTATAAATCATACCAGTTGATTGTCTTCTCCACCCAAATAACAGAGGTTGTCCAAAGTATGAGCTTAGCAAAGAAGGTTATGCTCACATTTATTATCAATTATGCAAATGAGGTCTTTATTAGCATAATTTGATTCAAGGATGTTGACATTCACATAACTTCCATAGGCCACAAGTATGAAATTGCCGTCATTTACCAGTATTGTATAATAGTTACGTCTCATGAATTAGGCAAATTAGGTCTTCATTTGCGTATTTTCTATCTATCAACATTCCTCTGTTTCTCAGTTACAAATGTCACATATTTTAAGTCATATTATGGATTACAGCGACTTTTTAGAATCTCCTCATTAATAATTCAAATTGGAATCTGCTTTGCATAATTGTCGTCTAATCATACAAAGCATCACATAAGCTATACACATACCAAAAATTATGACCATCCATCAAGCCCATCTTGAGTTATAGTATTTTCTCATTGATTATGCAAATGAGGTCTTTATTTGCATAGTTGATATCTAATAATATTTCTCTCTTCCACAGTTACATGTGTCACATGTTTGAGAGTCCTATCCTGGAATGTACAAACTTTCCTCATTAATTATTCAAATTAGATACTGATTTGCATAATAAGTATCTAATCACGTACATCATCACTCAAGCTATCTACTTACCAAAAATCATGGCCATTCATCATGCCCTTCTTGAGTTATTCCCTTTCAAAGTCTGAAGCAGAACCTGCTCCTGCAGTTCCAAAAAAGCCGGTAGGGGGCCCAAACCTATAGCACTTACTCTCTGTCCAAAGAGCTATCTACCACTCAAAAATCAGTTCCATAGCGTGTCCAGAACACGAGATATCCAAAAAGGAAGTTCTGCTGCAGTACCGTGACAAGCCGCTAGGGTACCCAAAATCTAATCATTTCCAGGTCTCATCAAGATCTACCCACCTACTAAATATCAAGACAATCCATCCAGGCCTTCTCCAGTTATTCTGCTTCTTTACATACATACATACACACACACACACACACAAACGCTACCCTCTGGATAACCTTCTCGGCGAAGGTAATAAGTACAATAATAAGGAAATTGCTGCCACTAAATTAAAAACCAATGTACAATGGTTAAATAAATGATGGTGCCATTTTGTAACATTTTGCCAACTGCAGAAAAAAAGTTCCAATTTCAGGCACCGATTGACACTTTGCAAATTCCTGTTTCAATTTGGCACAGTCTAGTAGTTGTAAGATACCCCCTAAGTCTTTAGAAAGAAGGCCTGACTGTAACTGCAGGATGTTAAGTGTAGTTACATATGTACAACCGGCAGAGGGAGTAGATGATGGTGATCATCATTGCTGGTGATATGCTTCTTCAGATAACATTTAGAGAGATTGAAAGCAATTGTACCTTGGATTATGGAGCAGTTTTAGGTTAGGTTGAAGATAAATTAGTCTGTATGATTTCTTAAAACCTCCCTCAGTGACCCGAGGAGGAAGGCCCCAAAAGATTTGGATTGCAATATGGTACCAAATTTTTGTTATTTGCTATCAAAATCAAACAATATAAAATTCTGGAAATGAACATCCAAACAGTCATTAATACATGTATGTTATAAGCATGAAGTGTATACACCAAGTCAAGGACTTCTTTACCTCTTGAATTAATGTTGGACCTTCTGTAATCTCAGTTACATTATGAGGTGCCTGTACTGTGAAGGCGAGAAGTTGAAGATAATAGTAGTGATGTCCCAACTATACCTGATGTTGGTGCTATGAAGTGTTTTCCTGCTGCCTGGCTTCAGCTCTCCTGAGCGGTCCCTGTTCTGGTACAGTTTCCATGTACCATGTCCAACGCAAAGTTCCTCTTCAACCTCAAGAAATACAAACAGAATAATTATCTAGGCTTTAGTATGTATCGCCCATACTATAGGTATGGGCGATACATATTGTCTTTGGTCATGTTTCTTCTCCTATCAAATCTTCAAATTCATCTCTGTCATTTTTTGACCAAATGACCTGAAATTTGGTACAAATTAAAGGTAGTGTAGGCAAATACCCCGGACGTTTTTTTCATTTTTTTGATAAATGCCTTTAGAATGATTTTATTGAGTTTTTTTTGGCCATTTTAGACCAAAACCGTACATTTGTGCCTCCTTTACTCTGGAATTACATTCAAATGACCTGAAATTTGCTATGGGGGTACATTGAATAAATATTCAAAGAATCCCATTCGCACTGTCGGCATACAACATTTCAAAATATGATTTAAGAGGGTATTTTGGGGAGAACATCGGCTATTTTCCTCATATGGGGTCACTGACCTTTAGGTCACATCTTTATTCATCTGGCCAGGTGGACTAATTCGGTCAGCCAATGAGAGAGCGTGTTGTAACATACACACGGTTTATCAAGCTCAACCTGATTTGTTAAAATAGTCAATTTAATTAGGGGCGCTACTAGTACTCTGACAGGTGCAGACAGGCACAACTTCATTACTCCCTGGCTCCCATCCTTGTGTTGTTATTGTTGTGTCCTACTCAAGTTATGTGAAATTGAGAAGGTTCAAAACTTTTCTGGTGGTATTCTTTGACACACACGGTGTTTTTCTTATTTTAACCTCCTTGACGACTGGTAGCTTTGCATGGCGCTCAACTGCAGTAACGTTTGAACGAGCACACTGAGGTGTTTTGTTCAACTGGCGAAGTGTCGAAGGTATTAGTCGGTAAAGCTACGTCCACCGGGCGGTCAACACGGTCAAAAATATGTGCAACGTGCTGGCGGCGGGCGTGCTGTATTCACAGAAATTTGCCACTGAAAATGTGTAAAATAGCTTTGAGTAGGGTCTACATAGCATACCAGTATAAACGAACAATACGTCGCTGGCTATACAACACTCAAAGCAATGGTAATTTGGCTGAAGATACGCAGCGGCTGTCTGTAATTTGCTCGAACATTTAGGACGAACAACACGACCTAAAGGTCAGTGACCCCAAGCCCCGAGCACGTGCAGCTGGCGTGGCGCATAATAGACCGATCCCAAAGCCACGCCCCCTGTTCGATTTGGAACACCTCCGTCAAAAACAGGGTTTGGCGGACCAAACATGGCCGCCGCGGCTTGGTTGAAAATAATGCCACTGACTTCGGTTTAGCTTTAGTGGCACTGGAACTTTTCAGAGCGGGCCAAATAAGAATGCTATGTCTTCTTTGTTGAAGGATGAGTTGTTTAAGGAGGGGGTATGTGTAGTTGCGGTGAGAGCGTAATGTTTTCGGTCAATGTTAAAGCGGTATGCGCCGCAAAGCTTTCCCTTTTCGATGGGTATCAGCGCCCAGTTTCTGACAAGCAGCCGATGCACGTGTAAAGCAGGGTTCATATATCTGTGACAGGGTTCCCACTGTATTGACTGCATGCATAACAACTGCGTGGTATTTAGTAACTAAGAATTAGAATGCATCCTTTTACTTCCCTGTTTACTTTCAAGCTAACCAGTTTCACACACCAGTAACTGAAGATACGAAACTCTGCGCTAGCGGATTTGTAGTAGTCAGCATGAGGTACAAGCTTCCTCTCCTTGAGTGCCCGATCTATTTTCTTTTTAAATTCGTTTTTGTTCTGAGCATGCATTCAACCAGTACAGTGGAAAACCTGTCCCAGATATACGTACCCTGCTTTACACGTGCCATTTCTGCCCCGCCAACGCTGTTTTTGACGGAGGTGGGCTGAATAGAGCAGGGGGTTCTATGGGTCTTCTATTTGTTCGATATGGTGTTCGACAGGATCGGTCTATTATTGAACGGGGGGACATTTCGAGGGACATGGTTGTGTATCCTTTCTTCAGCAACATATTTTTTCAAGCTCTTGTTTAAATGGTGGTATGTGTCAGTGTTACAGTATAGGTCACGAAATGCGCACCAGAAATGTGCGGCACGTTTAGCAGAAATTTGTGAAACTTTTGCAAAACCTATTGGTTCGAAGAACTGTTTGCTGCGTAATGAAAAATTGTCTGGACTCTCGGATTGCGGAAATTCTTCCGCAGAAGAAATCTACATCTTCAGCAACAAGATTCTAGTTGTTTACATTCTGAAATTTGCATAATACGTGTTGGTCCACACACCACTGTAAGAGTCCATTATTGTATGAGGGGGACATTTTTAAGAATTCAATTTTGGGCTGGGTTGACTATCAAAAAGGTCCATTTTTTTTGGTTTTTAATGGTCCAGTATGAATATGGGTGCCTGGAAGAGCCCATCCATGCATAGGGTTTCAAATTGGGAGGATCAATTTCTGACTGGTCTTCCATTCAATTATCTATTCAAATACCAACTTTTTGCAGACATACAACAAACGTTAGCCTCGATGCCACAGTCACTTTTTACATGGGCTGGGCGATACATGTTGCATTTGCTCCTGCAAATGTTGCCTTTCTAGTTTTCAATGCACTTTGTAATAAACACTTGTCAATACAAATAACATGGAAACAAGGCAAACAAGGGTGTTTGGCCCATAGGTCCTGAGTTCGAATACTCTGACTCATACATTTGTATTCCCTGTTGACATTGTGCGCTTGGTGAAAATGACTACTTTCATCTCTCAAATAAATGTACTGATACGTTTATTCTTTTTAAGCCTCAAAATCCACCCAGTGCAGTACGTTCTTATTTTGGTACGTTTATTTTTTTGAAACTCAGGGTTTTGCGAACCAGGGATCCCCTTAAATTAAAATTTAACGTTAAGGTTTTTTTCTCATAATTCAATTTTTCGGCTAAGTGGCGTTGATTTCCATGCCGCTATGACCCGGCCTTTCTGAAATCCTGGCGGAAATCGTAATGCATCGGTCGATCTCAATGACATTACAAAGTCAACGTTGTTATTATGGGAGAAAATAAGATGCCACACTGACTTTTTGAAATGCAATCTTTTTTATATAAACAACTTTGACAGTCTCTGTTTACATCATAAACCAAAGCATGCTGATCAGAAAACAATATATGTCAGCGGCGCACAGTGTTTCAAGTAAAGTTACGCATATAACACATTACTCTACTCACGTGAGATCTCTCCCGAAATGAAAATACTGTAAATGCAGAAATGTTCGCGGTGGTATTATGTTCGTGGTTTCTGCAGCGACAGTTTAACAGCGAACTTTTAACCACCGCGAACATTTTGTCCAATATTGTAGCAGTATATGACTGCAGTGCTACAGCAAACTTAAAACCACCGCAAACACTCTATTTTCCGCGAAATAAAAACCATGCAAACTTAAATGCATTTACAGTATAAAAAAAAAAACACGAAAAAGTTGTGTCTTAGCATTCAATGAATAAAGAGACCCTACGGCTACCTGCTTATCATTTTCTTTCCCTCGGACAGAAGTAGCATGGACACAATTTTTCTGTAAATTTGGTAATTTTCCGGGGGGTATGTTTATTCCGGGGGTATGTTTATTAGATTTTGAAGATCTATCTGGGGGGTATTTTTTATTCCGGGGGGGTAGGTTTATTTGGGAGATGAGAGTTCCTAGCTTTGGATAAGGATGTCCCTCAGACAGGACGTTAGATTGAGGCTCGTGTTAAGTTTGAGGAAAGCCACATTTAAAAGAACCCACCACTTTTATCGAGTGATACAATCTGTCCAGATATGCAGCTTGTACTGTTCAGTGCAAAGCTGGTGTGTTATACCAAGGACATACATGTAGTGTCCTTTGTTACACAATGAGGGAGTTTACTGGGTATGCAATACAAACAAACAACAACAACGACAAAAATCAAGGATAGCAGACCTCACTCCTTTGGTGCCCTCAGAACATACAGAAAATGCATTTCAGAAACACATACAGACAAGCCAGAAACAATACTGAAGTAGAAAAGGTAAAAAGGCACAAAGGAGAGAAGTTGATCACTAATAACAAGCCGCTAGGGGACCCAAAATCTAATCATTTCCATGTCTCATCAACAAGATCTACCCACCTACCAAATATCAAGACAATCCATCCAAGCCTTCTAGAGTTATGCTGTTTGTTACAAACAAACACACACACAAACGCTACCCTCTGCATAACCTTCTCGGCAAAGGTAATAAGAAAGCAAATAAAATAGACTGTGTACCTTCTGTAAGAGCTTGGGAATTGTCTGGTTGCTGTTTACAGATATCCTTGTAGTCCCAGAGGGTGACTGTACCCGGACAATCTGGAATATCAAAACATATTCAAATGAATGTTTTATTTGCAAGTCCTTGCCCGAGGGCTAACTGCAACATGAAACAATACATAGAAATGGTATACTGTATAGTGCGAGTTAACAATGTTGACAAGTGGAACAAATGGCTATTCTAAGAACTACTACGGAATACAATCTACGCTATTTGGGTTTGACTTCTTTTTGGGAAGAAGAAGAAGACGAATACATTTGATGACAAAGAAGTTTGCTGTACTCTTACCTCTCAAATAGAAGTACCCCCTAGAATATAAGTAGCCCCCGGAAAAATCTTCAAAACTTATATAAGTACCCCCTGAAATAAAAGTACTCCCCGGAATATTTCAAAATTTACAGTCGAGGTAAACTGTGTCCACACGATATCAATTCAATTCAATCTTGCCTCAGGACCATACCTATTAAGTATATGAATATTGAACAGAATAACTGTACGCTTGTTCAAATCATGATGATCTTCCTCGCCACTTCGATAAAATATAATAGTAATGTTGAAAAATTGGGCATAGGTTCCCCGCTATGACCCCTGGGGGGGGGGGCACGGTGCTTCAAATTCAACAAGTGAAAATGTGCATGATACAGTGTATATATTATGCATTTTCTACTTGGAACTTGCAGGAAGTGATCAAGGAAAATTGTTGCACATGAATTTCATTATGTTTTATCATTTAACTGACATATAATCAAAATCATCAGATAGCTAAATTTCCTATAAAACATTACCCCCCCCCCAAAAAAACAAATATGAACACCAAAAAAAGGGTAATGTCCATAAACTTTTGCTCCATAGCGTCGAGAGCAAAGTTGCTCGGATTTCGAGTTCCCGCGGTTGAGCCCACAAATATTGAACAGAGCTGGACTGTAAAAGTAGCACAGCGTCTTACCTGCCACACATACGAAGAAATTACCGATTACATGTTGACAATAGAAACGGTCCTTTACCGCTAAATTTTGAAAATCTTACGGTTATTCTAAAATACAAACTCTCCTAGAATATAGATAGAATTCTCTTTCTATCGTTGCCGCAAAATATAATATTTTCCATGCGCTTACGGTATCATTTTAAAGATCGTAATCTGTACTATGCAATATGCTGCTAGTTTTACTGTCACCACGCCTGATGGTGCCGCCGCCATGTTTCGATGGCAAAACATGCTGTTGTTTACCTTTCGTTTTGTGTTCTTAAATTTTGCAGCCTCAAAACACATACAGTACAGCCCACGAAATTCGCATCAAGTTTCGGAAAACGCTTCGCGAAAGCGTGCGTTAGGTTTCGCGAAAGCGTGCGTTAGGTTTCGCGAAAGAGTTCGTACGGTTTCGCGAAAGCGTGCGTTAGGTTTCGCGAAAGAGTGAGTATGGTTTCGCGAGAGTGTGCGTTACCTTTCGCGAAAGAGTGCGGTAGGTTTCGCGAAAGACCACGAAAGGTTCGGCAGAGGTGATCTAGACTTTCGCGAAAGGTGCGAAACTCTTCCGGGTTCCCGCGAAACGCCGCTCCGAAACATTTCTGCGGAAAAAATCTTCCGCCAGATTTTGTCGTTAATGAGCAGTTTTTGCATTCGTCAATTAACATAACACTTGTTCGTCCTTATTTTCATCTACTTGTCGATAATGTGTAGATAATGTGGGGGCTGGTCTACGCGGCGGGTGCACAACTCGGCACTATGGCCGAGATCGCTTGGCCTCAGGCCGTGCGGTCCCAAATCATGAACAATTTGAAACTAATTAGAGAATGTTAGTTTATGGATGCCTGTGTATGATTATTCAGAGAGAATGTTAGACAAACATCGGCGTAAAAATTGCGTCAGACATTCTGTCGAACTTATAATCGGACACCGAACTACGGAACAACGCAACTGGAAGGTCAATGACCCGTAGCTAGACAACATTTATCCTTGATTCATGTAAGACGGACACGTAATCGGCTGTATTTTTTACCTTCTAGAACACTCCAAATTGTGAATGGTATGGTGTGCTAATCATTTGAGTGCTATTGACCCCCGAAAAAGATGAGCAAGGTTACGATGCATCGATGGTGTTAACGGAAATAAGGGATTTGTCGGAGTTTGTTGGGCGTTTTTTCCTTTTGCCTGCACGTTACTAATAAGTTCTCACGCCTTTGGCAGTTGATTGACAGCCGCGGGTTCCTTTGTGGTACCTTTGTGGGACATGCCGCCATACGGGGAGGTCCAATCATTAATAAGTGTAGAATGCATGAAATTACGGAAGATGTCTTCTATTCTTGGACGCCTGAGAAAAACCCAAAGTTACCCTAAGTTACCCCGCTGACTCACTAATACTATCGACCTCTGTATCTTATGGTGTGCGCCAGTAATATGATAGCATCATGACTGCGTACATTTCTATTGAATACTTGATAATAAAATGAAAAAGTACACTCAGGTATGAATGCATATGAAATAAGTAACTTATCAAATCGAGTTGTTACGAACGGACCATGTATGTTGTTACCACTAGAGCCGTATTCATACCTTATGTGTATTTGGAAGTTTTCAATAACAAAAGGGTAATTTGCGATGAGAAGCCTAACTTACAGAGACCTCCTTGCAGAGACTTCAACATTGCCCAAATAGTACAAGGTGATTTTATATTTTTGTGATATCTGTTACTTGATTGTTCTTTGGTGGTAATGAAATAAGGAGTTACGACGGGCAAGATCATTTGCCGACAAACACGGTGACGATTTTTCTAACATGCCACCCTGATCACTCCGTAGCGTGTGTGGCTCGTCACACGTGTGAATCAAACCGTCATCTTTCTTCTACGTGTTCTGAAATTGAAACCAAAGCCCGCATTTTGATTTCTCAGTGGTGATAATATCCAAAGAAAGGAGCCGTTGGACGTCAAAAGTTCTAAGGTAGGTGAATTCTCTTCGTTTTAGCGTCTTCTATAAATAGTTGTTATAAGTATGAAGTTTCGACGTTTTGAACTATGGAGGTTTAAATATATTGTGAAGAAAGGATGTTCCAGACGCAGCAGGATATAACGAAAAGGACGTGGCTAAATTATAATTCCTGTATTTATCTATTTTTCGATATTGCATTTTACATAGTAAAATCAAGGAGGTTAAAATGTAGGTAATGAGAAAAAGGACGATAGCTGTGGTCCACGTCGGAGACAGCTCAATGAGTGACTTACCTTTTCCTTTCCTGTTAACCTTGCATTTTACTGTATCTTATTGAACCGTTCGTTTGTATGCTGGGTAATACTAGTATATGGATTCAAGAAGGAGTTGCTAAGAAGGAAAACAGTGCAACTGGAAATAATGACAAAGTTTGTACCGCCGAATTGAAGGAGAAAGACGAAACAATTAAAAAAATCGACTGTTACTTTCTGCTATGACCCATGCCCCAGATATCGTACGCGTGTTGCAATGAAAGGCTTCTCGCCTTTCCTCCATATAGAATGTATTAGTTGTATACATTTCTTCCAACATTTAATTATGTTAGTTCTTAAGTGTATTTTATTATTGAAAGAGAAGTTCTGGCACAACTTGCCGTGTTAGCTTTGAAAACTGATACCGAACACAACCTGAGTTAGTATACGTAGAAGGTTAGTACAACTTTACTTGAAAAGTTTGAACAAACGAAACGTCGTCAATATAAGGAGTTAATAGGGGAGATGTTTCCTGCCCTCCTTGGTCAGCACGTGAAGAACGGCACGGAAAGCTCGTCCTCCGACAATCAACGTAGACCTGCTTTTAAATAAGGAAAGGTAAGTTCCTAGGTGCTGATAATGAATAGATGAATAATTTTACAGTATACATGATACTAGTAGTATGCACTAAGTTTAACCCAAGGATTCAAATGCGAAATGTCAAGAAAAAATAACCATCGTAAAGAAAAAGCACGAATATATTTGATTGATATTTAGCGGCTTTCACTACCCGACGGCAACGTTTTAAAGCACATTAGTGAAATGTACATATCAACAAAAGGTATCTAACATACACATACTTGGTATAAGCTACCAGCTGACAATAGTATATAACAAGTTAAGCCTACGGCTCAAGTAAGTGAAAAATGTAATGTTGGTTGTAACAAACGTACAACTAATCGTTTAGTTCCTGAAACTAATTATAACTTCTAGTTACATATAGATCGAATAGAGACCGTAATTGAAAAGTCAGAACTGACGAAAGGTCGTCAATATAAGGAGTAAATAGGGGAGATGTCTCCTGTCCTCCTTGGTCAGCATGTGAAGAACGGCACGCCACGCACGGGAAGCTCATCCTCTGACAATCAACGTAAACCTGCTTTTGAATAAGGAAAGGTAAGTTACCAGCTGCTAATAACGAATAAATTGATAATTTCATTGTATGCGTGATTGTATGCACTAAGTTATAGCCCAATGATTCAAATGCAAAGACAAAATAACCATCGAAAAAAGCACGAACCTACGAACCTATTTCACGGCTCAAGTGACAAATGTAATGTTGGTTGTAACAAACGCACAACTAATTGTTAAGTTCATGGAACTAATTATAACTTCTAGTTAACATATAGATAAAATAGAGACCGGACACAACCCCGAGGTTGTGTACCCGTCATCGTGAGAATTCCCTGCACAACAAGTTTGCTACATTCAAATACTAGTAACACTGGACGGCGTCCATCCGCCCACCGCCTTTGATCTAGCTCTACGCAGTAGTCGGGCTTGTGACAAAAAAGCGCTAATCAATCACTTTTGACAGCGCCGCGCCGGCCTGTCTGTGGCGGAAAGATCTCCCCAGTTGCATTATAAGAATTTGGATATCAGGATAAACTTCATGTACTACCGGAATCTATACTCACAAACGCACGGATTCAACTTTATTTTGTTGGTATCAGATTTTCTAAACGACAGTTTACCTGCACTGCTTGTGGGGATGTAGTCAATTCTGTAATGTTTTCCCAATAATTGTGTTACTTAATAATTACATTTGTATATCAACACGAAAAATGTCTCCGTCGTCTTGCCTCCTCGTAAGCAAATGTTACATCAAGGAGGTATAACCTCCTTGGTTACATTCAGTTTGTCATGGTACCATACATTATGAAAGAAAATTAAGCAGTACCCGTAATTTTCTTGCAGTAAAATCAATTAAAAATAGTTAGTACGGACATGTGTTGCGTTTTGTCAAGATATTGAAGTCAGTTTTAGCACTGAATTTGTCTACAGCGCGGTCCTTCCGTACATTTTCACTCTGGCTTGTTTATAGGAAACGTAAACAAATCGGGCGTGATATTTTCTCCGCCCACCGCGCGGGCGGTCTGCATATGAAAAGCGACGTATTACGCGTAAACCCGGTCTTTCGCAGGGGGTTTCTGCGAAAGTATCGCAAGCTTTCGCGAAACTCTATGCGTTAGGCTCCCGGAGTTTCGCAGAATCTGCGAAAGGGCCTGCAAATGATTGCCGGGCGTTTCGCGAAAGACTGCGGCCCCTTTCGCGAAAGACTGCGGCACGTTTCGCGAAAGACTGTGACACGTTTCGCGAAAGACTGCGGCACGTTTCGCGAAAGACAGCGGCACCTTTCGCGAAAGACTGCGGCACCTTTCGCGAAAGACTGCGACACGTTTCGCGAAACTTGATGCGAATTTCGTGGGCTGTACTGTATCACAAGGGAAGTTAAGTTATAATTGTTGTTTTTACGTGTAATGTATCTTCTGTGAACGAATTATTCTTCCGCCGCGCTGCCGATAGCGGTCATCGAATTCTTCCCTGAGCAAGTCTTACGTTACTACTCGACACGTTTTTTGATCAGCATGCTTTGGTTTGCGATGTAAACAGAGACTGTCAAAGTTATTTTAATACATGAAAATTACATTTTTAAATGTCAGTGTTGTGTCTTATTTCCCCCCAATAACAACGTTAACTTTGTAACGTCATAGCAAGATCGACCGATATGTTACGAGTGCCATAAGGATTTCACAAAGGCCGCCGGTCATAGCGGTAGGGAAATCAACGCCGCTAGGCCGAAAAATAGCGAATTACTAGCAAAAATACCGGGGAAATATGGGCAGAAAACCTAAAAAATTTTGATTTTAGAGGGATTTCTGGTTAGCAAAATCCCAATTTTTACAAAAATAATAAACGTACCGTCTAAAATAAGAACGTACCGGGCGGATTTTGAGGCGAAAAAATATAAACGTACCGGTACGTTTATTTGAGAGGTGAGAGTACAGTCATACATAACTTAGCCGGGATAATACCTATAGTCATCCAAAATCCACTGTCATGGGATTCACAAAGGCCGCCGGTCATAGCGGTAGGGAAATCAACGCCGCTAGGCCGAAAAATAGCGAATTACTAGCAAAAATACCGGGGAAATATGGGCAGAAAACCTAAAAAATTTCGATTTTAGAGGGATTTCTGGTTAGCAAAATCCCAATTTTTACAAAAATAATAAACGTACCGTCTAAAATAAGAACGTACCGGGCAGATTTTGAGGCGAAAAAATATAAACGTACCGGTACGTTTATTTGAGAGGTGAGAGTACAGTCATACATAACTTAGCCGGGATAATACCTATAGTCATCCAAAATCCACTATCATGGGTAGTACTAGAATAGCAGGAAAATTCTGACAGATCCTTCAGATGGAAAACAGCAGTTTTCTTCCAGAGTGATATTTCATGTCATAGTCTGACAGGGTTGTTCTTGTTGTGAACTGTGGGGCAGTAGATCTAAAGTGCATGATTGATATCTACACAAATAACTCCTTGATTCATATTGCATGGGTATAGAAAGGATCAATCTGTAGCGTCCCCCTCAATCTCAGGCTTAGGTCAGCTTAAGCCAGGTATGATCCCCTTCACTTTGACCTTGTTGAAAAGCGGCCAAGTGCATCGGTGGATCCAGGATTTTTGGAACGGGGGGTGCAACCTCAGAAGTGGGCACGAATGTGCAGAGTAAGCTGCGCGGGGTGAGAGGACGAGAGGGGGGTTCCCCCCTCTCATTGGGGAGGGACAGGGGGGCCTCCCCGGAAACTTTTTATAATCTAGATGCCCTCATTTTACAGCCATTTCTGAGCAAAATTAACCCCGGCAGGATAACGATTTGTGGTTAACAAATCAATATAGACTTCCTGTCTGTGTCACAGTGTGGGGCGGGTGGAGTGTGGAAGTCGTGTGCGGATTACATTACTGAACTTGTAAGTAACATGGAGAGTCGTTTCTGCCTTCAAAATACTTGATCTAACCTTCCTGAACAAAGTAATCTCCCCCCAAACAACTTTTTTTTGTGGTACGGAAGGGGGATCCAGAGCTACGCAAAAATGAAGATAATTCTATAGGACATTTCTGCCCTTCTGGACGTGAACCATATTGGTAGGTCGAGGGGCAGCAACAGTGGAGTGGGTGCCGTTGAGCATGCTGTGGGGTTCATTTTAGTGATATTAATTTTCCATCCGGGCTTAGTACTAGCTTAGTACAGGCATGAGCGCCCCGTGGGTTCGGGGTGCCCCGCGGCCCCGATTTTTACAATTACCCGCCCACCGACGGGTTTCTGTAAATCCGGGGCCCCGATAGTGCCCCGCGACAGGACCCGCGGGGCCCCATTTGTGGACGAAAGTCGCTGACTTGCTTCGCTGTGACGCGATGAGCCACAAATTCACACAACTGATTGTCATAATGTATGTAACAAAGTTAACGTTACTAAATGTGATAGGGAATTAGACATTAGGGAATAAGACATTTAGACAAAATGCCCTCTAGACATCCAATGTTTTCCTTCCATGTTTTCCCCGGTCAATTTCTCCGGTAACTTCAACTTGATTTGATCAAATTCGTCGATTTAAGCCTAAAAACAGCCCCATCATCGCTCCTCCACCAAATATCAATTTCCGACAAAACCCCGCGGATTCGTGCTACATGTAACATCTTGTGAACCGCGAGACTTGCATGTCATTGGTCAAATTTTTGTGACGCGGCGTGACGTCTCAATACCAGTTTTCGCGGGAAGAAGGTGCGTGTAACTCGGCGTCATGAAACTTGAACAATGTTCACGAAAACATACGGAAAGCCTGGTGACTACCGGGGTATTTTGGATTTTTGTTATTGCTTTTTTGTTGGCTATAACTAGCGGTGAACTGGGGAAAACAAAAGAGAAAACGTCAGCCCGATGCGACCGGCCAGAATTGTTGTGGGGCACTGGTAGTGGGAGGGGGGCGCACAATGCTGTTTTTCCCTCGGCCCACCAACTCACTGGCAACGACGGCGCCTCTGCTTGTCTTGTCACCTGTCGCCGGCGGGAGATAGAAATGGTCTGAATCGACTTCACCTCAAATTCCGCCACTTTTCTGGAGATATTAGCAAAAGTCCAAGCCCTGTCTATATCTTATGATAATAATAATGATAACATTTGGGCTTAGTGCAGGCATTGTACCCAGCGGAAACCCGGCCACCGACCATGAACACAACAACTGACAAACCAATGTGTACAAAACATCATCCAATACCTGCTTAGCACAAAACCTACGACTGGACACCCACAAAACGGAGCTAATGGTCTGTTCCATATGCCCGTCAAGATAGGGGTGTGTCTAAAATATTACGTTAATGATAAAAGCTGTTGCGGTGTAAAAAAGGGCAATGCACAACCAAGGAGGTTAAACCTCCTTGGCACAACCAAGCATCTACCACATGCAAGTTACATACCAAATTATGCAGCAAAGGGATTCTGAGTTGTAGCTGTGAATGTCCGCACAACTCTATTTACAATACTCCTTCAGGAGGTTACCCTCCTTCCCGGAGTAACAATAACTACCAAAGATGTTCCTTTTTCCCGTTGTTAGACAACTAAGTTAGAGAGGTATACACAGTGCTGGGGGAGGTCTGGTTTACACTGGAAACATGTCGGGAATACATAGTCACAATTCTCTGGGAATGTATCGGGAAACGTTAACAGTTGTCCTCCGCATTTTAGGCTGGTCGGAGCTGGTCGATGTACATTTTCCGACATACACACGGTAATTTTTCGATGGTCTCAAAATTCCTGATAAGAAACCCATGTTTTTCCGACAAATTTGTCGGTAATACGTCGTTTCTTTTTCCCACAGACTTCCGATGCCGGTCGTCAAGGCAACAAGTTACAAACACGGTGGAGGGGACTCCCCGGCTTGGATGAAACCATGGCAACGGCGTTGATTGACGGGTAGCCGCGGTAATGGTTACCATGGACACTGCATGATTGACAGCGGAAAGACAAGCACGTGGTCGTCGCGGCATGCAGCTTAATAAAAAGGAAACTTCAGACGATAATCGATCAGCTGTTCTCCAGCACCATATTTGACATTTACGGATGTTAAATTTTATTGTTTAGTTATAGGACTTAGTTTGTACGTAGTTTGTAGTAGAACGTGTGGAACTCGCTGTACTGTTTGTTGTGTCAGTAAATTAAGCTTTTATTACAACCGGCAAAAAATAAAATATTGAAAGGAACGATATTTCCGTAGAAGTCTGTAATCGGCAAGTATGAGAAGCATAGTTAAGATATTACAATCGAGGAAACATCGATAAATTCTTAATAACCAAGGAAACTCATGTCAAAGGACGCGGCAGCATAAACCCGGGATTGAACCTGCAACTCGCGGCGCCGTACGGCAGCCATTTGTTCGCAAACGCAAGCGGCGTATCGCGGTGAGCTAAATATTGCGGCGAGATAACAATACCTTCAAACCACTTCAGCACAAACGGCCCATCACGTGGGGTTCCGCAGCTGCAGTCCGTAATGAATACACTTGCATTGTTCTACGGTCGAACGTTACGTGTTTCTGTCACTCATTTCGTTTCATTAATAAATATTAGTTGGTCGTCGTTCGCTAACAAAGTGATAATATAAAGAATTGACGCGATTTCATTTTAACAGACGACAAGTGCCCATATCATATACGTAAAATAACGAGTGTGATTGTAACCAGCGCTGATAGCTCACCTGGTAGTGTTGTTGTCCATCAATCCGAAGCAGGCAATATGTGTAGGTTCGAGCCCAACGATCCATTTTTATGTTTTATTTTTCTCTGTTACAGTCAACATTACTTTAATTTATTCTTTTTCTTTCATCATCTTATGTTTATATTATCATGTTTAAATTTTTGTTATTCTTTATTTTTTAAAATCAATCTCTGCTCCTTGATGAAGGTCTCTGGGTGTTGTCTTTGCACTTCTACTTGTTGACACGTCGTTTTGTTCTGACGGCGTCTTTGCCAACGCTAACAAAGCACGTGAGCCATCATCAGATATCTTTCCTAGCCTGGTTGGGACACTGGAAAAGAAAACAAAAATTGGTTGTTACTTACAATTGGAAACAATGGCCATGCATTTTTATTGAAACTAGAAAACATCCCAACAGTTTGTGAACAAACGTTCTTTTTTTATTGTTCGTGGAGCCGTCAACTTCTAATGGCCCAAATCGCTGTACTTCGCGCGGGGAGAAGCGTTGATTTTTGCGCTACGTAGTGTTTGGTTGAACTGTGGCAAGGATCAGAAGGAAAACTGGGAGGAATATTTCAATATTCCATAATCATATTCGTTACATGAAAATAAATTGACAATATAATTCCGAATCCTGTAGTCACTAGTCAAGTCGCAGCATGTTTTGAACGTTACAAATAAAGTCGCTTATCCAGTGCGAGATTCAGTAAAAGTAATGGAATGTTTGATAAAACTTCATTCATATGACCATCATTACACCCCGGTTACCATCTAGGAGTACTAATACTTTTCTTCTCAGTAGTCATTCGTTTCTCAGTAGTCCTTCGTTTGCCGTCGGTGACAAGAAATTTATACGGGCAAGACGAAAGTTACGGATGCTGGACAACTGAGTTGCATCGACAAAGTTCGTTATCTCTCTTAATGTTTGCAACTTTCATTTCGTAGTTTGATTGTATTTCCTGATTTATTTCAGCAATTTACATTATCATATTATTTCCGATTTTCAGTATTTCTTCTGTTGTTCACATACAGCGTACTAAATTACCGTGGTCCGGAAAAATGCAGCCGATGGTGGTTAATCCGTCTCGATGCTTGAACTCCTGTGGACCAACTTCAAGTTCCTTCAGATCTACACAACATTAATTCGACCTGTGTTAGAGTACGGCTCACCGGTGTGGGGAGGACTACCTCGTGGGCTGTCTGACGAGGTCGAGAAGGTACAGAAAACCTGCTGCAGGATTATTGGAATCCCCTCCGACAAGCTGCCAACCCTGGAGAAGCGGAGACGCGAGGCATCCGTGCCTGAGTTCGGTAGGGTGGTGGCGGACGAAACACACCCCTGCCGGCACTTCCTTGTGAAATCCGGAGACACTAAGTACGATCTAAGACAAACTTCAGCCTACAAAGTACCGTTGAGCCGTACCAAGAGGCATGAACAGTCCTTCTTCCCCATAACTCTAAAATTGATGCAACAATGAGCCAAAAGGTTACATTGATTGCGATGATCTCTATATCTGTTAATGTTTTAGCTTAGTATTTGCACGATGATCGCCAACAACATTTTATATATCTAATGTGACTATGGTAAGCGTGCTTTTAACAGATTTTACATATCTATTGTGACCATGTCAAGTGTGATAACTGTTATTTTGTTAATAGAATATTATTTGTGAACATTTTATGTGAGTTCATGTTAGCTTTCCGAACTTGTTAGTTCCGGGGAACGTCAGGTGTTAGTGTTAATGACATGAAACAAACAGTTGGAAAAAACCAACACCGAAGCAAACAAACAAACAAACAAACAGATCAATACGAAAGCAAACTGAACGGGAACAAAACGAATAAATTAATGAACAATTGTCTTTTTATTAAAATGAATCGATGTGTCCGGAAAGTCCGTCCCCATCCTCAAGCACAGCCGGTATAACTGGCCCGCCGGTTGTCACGAATCTGAAAAGACGAATATGGAATGCATGAGATTTAGCTATAAACAGCATAATGTAGTGGTCAACTATCCACGAATAACAATAGCGGCGGAGTTTTGAAAAAAAGGACCCCAAACAAACAAACAAACAAACAAACAAACAAAATCATCTACCAACACGGTAATAATTCAATGACCTGGTTTGCCTTTATAACGAAAATATATCAATGAAAATATACGGTAATTAGAAAACTATGGAAAAAAATGTTTAACTCGTCCGACGAGATATTGCTACAATATCGTAATAATCGGGACCTGACACCCATCATGACCGCGAGTGACCCTTTGCGTGAAAACCGATACATGCCCGACATTCGTCGGTAATATATAGGAAGGTTATCGGGAAAGCAAGGGGCGAACTCCATTGACGGCGGAACATCTAAAGCTGTCAGGGTCACCTCTGGAGTTCAGCAGGGTACAGTGTTAGGCCCTCTGCTCTTTCTACTATACATTAACGACCTCCCCAGCTCCGTAGATTCACATGTTCGATTATTTGACGACGATTGCTTGATTTATTGAACCATCAGCACGCCTTCTGACGCACAAGGTTTACAGTCTGATCTTGATGCACTAACAGATTGGCAAAATCGTTGGCTTATGTCGTTCAATCCCTCTAAATGCCACATCCTCCATATCACCCGTAAAAAGCACCCCATTCTAACCCAGTACCCCCTCTGTGGAGAAGCCCTCACCGGTGTCAAGTCCCACCCCTATCTTGGAGTACAACTGTCCGACGATCTGCGGTGGGACAGCCATATCAACTACGCCACTAGCAAAGCCGGTAGGGTACTAGGGGTCATTCGCCGCAACTTGACCCATTGTCCATCAAGAGTCAAGGCCACTTGTTACAAAGCGCTGGTGCGGCCCCACTTGGAATATAGTGCCATCGTCTGGGACCCGTATACCACCAAAGGGATACAGGCGGTGGAGGCCGTCCAGCGCAGGGCCGCCCGAGTGACTCTGAATGACCACCGGCGGACTAGCAGCGTGACACAAATGCTCAATGACCTGCAGTGGCCCCTTCTCTCTGAAAGGAGGAGGAACGCCCGCCTCACCTTTCTCTATAAACTAGTCAATAACTACATTAATATAAACACAGACAATCTTCTGAAACCAGCTCAGGGGCGCACCCGGGGTAGCCACACTCTAAAATTCCAAACAATCAACGCTAAAACAGACTCATTTAAATATTCTTTTTTCCCTCGCACCATACCAGAGTGGAACGCCCTGCCTGGCGCGGTTGTTACGACTCCCACCGTTGAGTCTTTCCGCGCCAGGCTGGAGGCCTGCCCGCCTTAGCCCGGGACCTCCTCCCCCCCTACTTTGCCCCTTGTGGGGTTATCTGGGGGCCCAATAAGTTGAAGTTGAAGATTTAGCCTGATTTTTGGATCTGTATCGGGTTCAACATCGGTAAAAGCTGCAGGGAAAAACCGACACAAATCTGGTATTATTCCGTTACCAACACGACATATATCCGACCTCCCCGAGCACAGTGATAAAGGTAACTCTGTCAAAATAATCTAAAACATTTTGGCCAACAAAAATTCAAAGTAAGCACTTACGATCTCCTGCATCTTTGAAGACGCTGAAGATGCTTTCACACCTCGTCGCATCCTCCTTGGTACACACCTAGTCCTTCTACTACCCTGAAAAATTACCCTTATTTTGTTATATTACGCTGACTCACTGTACGATCTCAAACGTTCGATATCATGGTCTGCCATTTAGCTCTGGATTGGCTCATTAGATAGAAATGGGGGTGGATGTGTTTACGATCAAAATGAAATAATAAACATTTTTAAGGCTCTGTAATGATATTTTGCATAATCTGACGAATTGCATGATGCAGTTATACGCTAAAAACTTTTTAAAGGAAGAGAAATGTTGCAGTTTGTTCGTCGGAGTGTGAGTTTTTAATCTTTATTTCACCCCAGTAATGAATGGCTTCAGCCGAGCTACAATCAGCTGTAAATAAAGCACTACATTCACTGAATGGCATACGGTAGAGTTTGACGCGTGATCCTTACATACTTCCACCGTAGTTTCAGTTCAATTACGAGCATTTGAAAAACAATAGCCATCATTTTTTTTTTTTTAAAGAGGACGGCTAGTTCCCTCCGTTTCTCCTTCCTCATGGGCTAACGTTATATCTAAATCGTAATGGAAGACTGAAAATCGGATGCCTTTTATTTATTGTGCAAAGATGGCGCGCTCCATGACCAATGTGAGGGAGGGTGCTGTCATGCTACCACCCTCTCCAAATTGGTTTTTCGGCGGTGTAGCAGATGCCACTAAGGGCGGATTGTTTGCTTTTTGTGCTAAGAATTCTGTCTACCTTCTAGATATGACAAGAACAATCCCATGTGTTACAGGTAAGAGTATAACTCTGTTCACAGTTCATGACGCTATAGCACAGTGCTCGGGGAGGTCGGATATATGTCGTGTTGGTAACGGAATAATACCAGATTTCTGTTGGGTTTTCACTGCAGCTTTTACCGATGTTGGACCCGACACAGATGCAGAAATTAGGCCAAATCAATGGAGTTCGCCCGATGCTTTCCCGATAGTCTTCGTATAGGCCACTCTGCAACAACGTAGACACATTGCCCGCCTCACTCTTATGTACAAGGCAGTCCACAATCTGATGGCAATTTGCCATACCCACCGCACACATACTCACTTCAACACCAACAGCACCAGAGGTCACTCACAGCGATTCATTACACTTCCATGCAAAACAGAAATACATCGCAGCAGCTACTTCCCCAGAACGGTAATCGACTGGAACAACCTACCCCAACACCTCATCAATTCAACATCGGTAGCCAGTTTCAAATCTGGGTTGGCCAAGTCACAACATTTAGTCATAGAGAGAGTCAGGACAACACCCACTGTAGCCACATGTATATAGCACCATTTGTTTAATACCCACTTATTTATATATTTATTGTTGCGCCAATTTTGTTTATTTTTTTCGGATTTTCACCACCACCGCTGCAGCTGCGCCAGATCTCACGCCCGGGTGAATGATGTAAATCACCGTGTGGCTAATACGAGACGGAGGTTCGCCAGGCCTCCACCCGGGTGATTTGTAGTGAATCACCAACTCCAGATAGAAGGATTTGGACTATCGAACACCGGGGCATGCCCCTACTCTTTTTCGAAAGGTGTGGTGGGTTCTTTTACGTGCGCGGGGTGTGGCTCTCCCCAAACACGGGACCTCCATTTAACGTCCTATCCGAGGGACGTCCCTAACCCTAGAAGAGCTAGGTACTCATTTACACCTGAGTGAAGTGAGGATAGTCGTGTTAAGTGCCTTTCCCAAGGGCACAACGTCGGGGCGCAAGTTCGGACATGTCTCTGGGCGCACCTGGGATTAGATCCCGGGACCCTTTGTTTGACAGCCGCGTGTTCTACAGTTGCGCCACACGACGCCACTAATTTATCATCCAGATAAAACTTTCCCACTGCAAGTTCTGACGGCTTTTGGAAAAACAACACGTTGATCACGCCCTCAACGCAGAACAGAGGGTGCCGCCGTCCATCATTATCCTAGCAACCGCCAGTCCATAGCAACCGTTTGCCAGCCTGGCGCTGTCCCTGGCTGTTTTGAAAAGTGCGTGTGATGTTTACATACATTTACCGTATTTAGATGGTCGGGCGAGGCCTGAATCACGTGCGTGATCTGAAGCTTACATACAGTTCTATGGACAGGTAATAGTGTACAGGTGTTTTGTGAGGTCACGTGAACTGTTCCCAACCAGGTGTCGCCTCTTAAGGACGCGAAACCTGGTCAGGAGCGCCCGAGTGTCTGACTTAGAATAGTATTGAGAAAACACGCCAGCCTCGCAACCCGGAAGTTCACACTCAGGCCGTACATTATTTTCTTCGTTCCTTTCACAAACTAACTTGACAACTAACCATTACATGATGTTTTGCATATCGTACATCTAAATTTCATGGAACTTTTCAACACTATATTACTGTACATATTTTTTTTAAACATTTCTGGCAGAAATTAACGTCATATCAGATCTCCTTCATGTAGCTCACTTATTTCAATTCAATGACTTACGGAATAGCAAGTGCTCTGCGAAAAGTGAAATTTTGTACAATTCGATATAATGTAACACAAAATTTCTAAAATAATTGCGACCTTCACGGAGTGGGGAATGCGAGCACTGAGTAGCAGCTCAAGTCGGACAACATGTTACAAAACGTAAAGAATCCGGGTATGACAGCATATGCGTTTAGAACATCTTAAAAGCGGGGCGTTGTTTCTCCGCCCACCGCGCGGGCGGAAGATTGCTGGACGTCTCACGAAACTTGATGCGTATCTCGTGGCCTGTTAGCTATATGATAAAAGACTTTTAAAAGGCATATACTGGTCGGGACATTTCAACTGTTGCGTTGGCCCAGAGAAGGGATCCGTACTTTATTCGGGTTTTTGCATTTTACGTTTCAGGACCGCAGATTTGCCCATAACTTTGCCCGAACCAGGGATGCATACTTTAATTGGGGTGCGTACTTTAATCAAGAAATCCAACATGGCTCGTACGACATCAAATGAATAGCCTGTATAGATAAATGTGTTAAAAATTGATTGTTTTCCATGGCTTCCCTATGTGTTCCAATGGAAAGTCCATTTACTGGTCCCTCCCCATGCCACCACTAACATTTGTCTCTGCTATGGTCTGTAGGCTGCCTACCCTGTGCCTGTGCTCGGGTAACAGGATGTGTCTTCAGTCTGAATCCAGGCCAAGAGAGACTGTGTGTAACCAGTGGAGACAATGGTGTGGTACAGGTGTGGGACACTGACTCACTCACCTGTCTCCATACCCAGGGACAACACAGGGTACGTAGTGCAGATGTAGAACAGGTGTGGTACAGGTGTGGGACACTGACTCACTCACCTGTCTCCATACCCAGGGACAACACATGCAGGATACATAGTACAGATGTAGTACAGGTGTGGGACATTGACTCACTCACCTGACTCCATACCCAGGGATAATACAGGGTACTTATTATTAGTACAGATGTAGAACAGGTGTGGGACATTGACTCACTCACCTGACTCCATACCCAGGGACAATACAGGGTACTTAGTACCGATGTAGAACAGGTGTGGGACACAGACTCACTTGCCTGTCCAATGGTTCTATGTTTTTCCCTGCATGTTAAGAAATTTGTAGTCATCCAGTGCTACAAGCATGTTTCAGGATGCTTTTATTGGGATGGGATACAGAATCCTGTTGACACGTTGAATGAAGTATGACGTTCCAGACTGTAATGTGGTGATATCTCCACTAACTGTTGGTCCCAGAGTCTAGTTGCAGCCGTGCTGTGGTCCTCAGCAGATGAGAACACCATTGTGTCAGCTGACCAGAAAGGCTTCATTGTGAAGTGGAACTACCAAACAGGAGATGTCCAAACCTTCTGTCCTGATCCCAAAGGACACATTGTCAGTTTGGCATGTTCCTCACATCAACCATACCATCTGGCAGCAGGGTATGTATTGGAACAACAAGTACAAATTCTATGTATAATCATGTACATGTAGTTGTATCTACTAGTATGGGTTCTGATATTTAAAAGCCTTATCATATATAACGTGGGGTCCCATAACTTCAAACAAGTTTTACTTTGTCTTGTTATGCAGAAGAGAACATTTGGTTTTTATCCACTGTGCTGAACAAAAACACTGAAAACCCAGGTTCATGCATAGTGCTGTCGTCTGAAGTACATTGCGTAGTCACTGTGGCAACTTTTACACAAGATATATTCAACAATCCTCATGCAAACTTACTTGTTTTACACATGAGGCATAAAGCTACTTGAAACACACAAAAAATGTGCGTCTTTGTTAGTTTATGCCGCGATGAAACTTGTCTGAAATAAAGAAAAAACAGCGGCTTTGAACGCCCTCCCCCTTTTAGGTCACAGCCATTCTGTAACCACGATTTGAATGTGATATTACAATGCAGGAATATCATGGTCCCCCTGTCAAAATCATGTGAAGCTCAAGAATGGAAAATCTTAATAATCTAGCTTGATACATGTTGGATAAACTTGCATTTGCTTGTACATGGTTCCTCAAGCAAACGCATTGATGTAGCAAATATGTAACCTAACCCTGCATGTTGATTAAAATTGACAGGCTACTTGATGTAGGCGGCACGGGTCGGAAGTCTCTGAATGCACAAACAGGCACTCCAGTAAATGTAAAGGGTGATTTCTCACTGCTTGCTCAAAAAGAAAAAATAAGTAGCGAGCTCTAAGAAGCAATTGACAATGTTGTTCAAAGAATTTCATGCACTTGGCACCGAATTGACAGAAATGTTACAAGGAAGATTTGAGATCACATACTGTATGGTGCCGTGCAGAGGGCAGAGGTCACCATGCCAATTACCGGTTTTTCTATGCTTGCCTGACACTTTTGGACGTACTTATGAGAAATTTGTGGCATTTGAGGCGAGCTATTCGTATGGAATGAGGTATCTACTTTCATTGCCATACCAAGCAACGGATCGTCAACGTTCACGTGGCTTGGAATGCAACAAGCGGCGTAAACAGTCGCTAAGTTACAGCGCGTCCTGCATCGGTGGAGACACATGGTCAAAAATTATTTACTACAAGGAAGCTAAAGTCAGTTGACACAAAATTCTTCCTTCTGTTTACTTAAAATCGTACCGACAAATCGAAGAGAGACAAAGGTATTTGTATGTTGAAGTTACGGTACCCTAATTGGAATGGAACAATATGGAACGCTACATTCACAACAACATTTTTTTTGGTTTTACCGACTGAGATGTGTAATCAACTCCACAATGGAAAATCCTCAAACATCGCAACTCTAATTTATCTTTCGTCAAAACGCAACACTTTTCAGACATTGAACCGACACTGGTGCAATGCGATGTCAAACTCATAAATTTATGTTTGAAGTTATGGGACCCCCCGTTATATACATGTACAGTAGAATCCGCTTAACTGCACCACCCATTTGTCATCGTTTTTGGTGCAATTATCCGACTGGTGCAATTATGCGAAATGCCCAGCTGGACCGCACCACCATGGGCGAGGAGGTGTATTGTTAGTCAGAAACACTAGCACAAAGAAAACAGACAAAATTATTCAGTTGTTAACTTTATTTATTGACCCTTTGCTGAAAATAAAGAAATGACTACGAACCTGTTTTGATTTTGCATTCTTTCATTTTTCCATGCGATCTACCGCATTACAGCACACGTAATGTTACAGGGGAGGCATTCTGAAACATCGTCATGCCACTCATGGGATAACAGTTTCTGTGTTACATTACGTAGAGTGCAGTTGTCGATTTACGTAAATCATGTACCGCCATGAAACTAGGAATTGAAACTATAACCCGCCCGGGACCTCCTGCATACGATTCCTATCAACGTCACATTATGTCAACATTGATATGCAAATTCAACCTGATTTCATTTAATTTCATTCCATTATATTTTGTTACTAGCACATGACGTCAATGCATATATTTGGTAATATAATGTTTTGTTTAGTATGTTATCTAAGTTACTCTGGTTTCATATCAATTTTACTTCACATTATCTTTTGTTGACTTCGCCGAGAAGTCTATGTTTTGATGCTTGTCTGTGTGTCTGTTAGTGAACAGAATAAGTCGAGAACGCCTGGATGGATTGTTGTCGTATTTGGTCTGTTGATGTGTATGTGGGAAATCTCAAGATGATTAGATTTTGGGCGAAGTACTTTGCATAATTAACGAGAAAAGTGTAAAAATGTGTTATATTGTATGCGTGTCTGTATATACTACTAGCTCAGGGTACCAGCTGGAACTTGTTACTTGTGTAGGGGAAGTGTTACTGGTGTAGTAAGGAGATATTCCCATTGGGCCAGGGGGTTTTACTGTGTGGCCTAAAACGTGTTGGCTGGCACAAATTGGCTTCTCACCGACTTTTAGATCTTGATCTTGTGAAATTGCACTGTCCTCAAGGCACTGTGCAAGTAGTTACCTTCGCCAAAAAGGTTATGCATAGGGTAGCGTTTGTATGAATAAGAAGACCAGCATAACTCAAGAATGCCTGGATGGGTTGTCTTGATATTTGGTATGTTGGTAGGTCTTGGTGAGACCTGAAAATGATTAGATTTTGGGCCCCCTAGCGGCTTGTTATAGTACTGCAGCGGAAATTCCTGTTTTGATATCTCATGTTTTGGATATGCTATGGAACCAACTTTTGAGTGGTAGATAGCTCTTTGGAAAGAGAGTAAAAGGTATCGGTTTGGACACCCTAGCGGCATTTTCTGGGACTGCAGGTTTTGCTTCAGACTGTGAAAGGGAATAACTCAAGAAGGGCTTGATGGATGGTCATGCTTTTTGCTAAGTGGATAGCTTGAGTGACGATTTACATAATTTAATACTTATTATGCAAATCAGTATCTAATTTGCATAACTAATGATGAAAATTGATACATCCTCCAAATTCCATGATAGGACTCTCAAACATGTGACATGACCGAGGAAGAGAGAAATAGTAATAAATATCAACTATGCAAATGAAGACCTCTTTTGCATAATTGATGAGAAATACTGAAACTCTATAACTTACGTGGTGCTTTGTTTGATTGGATGATAATGATGCAAATCAGATTCTAATTTGCATAATTAATGAGGCAATTTAAAAACCCGCTGTGTTCCATGATATGACTATTCAAATATGCGAATTTGTAACTGAGGAAGAAAGGAATGTTGATAGATAGAAAATATGCAAATGTAAACATATTGGCGGTATTGCGCATTTACACTGGCAGGTATCGGCTCATTTCTACCGCGTTTGCCGATTTTAACGCACCTTTTCAGTTAACTTGTCGAGGATTTCTGAAAAGAATTGGTGCAGCTATCTGGCATTGGTGACCATGCGCGGTGCAGATATGCGGAGTCACTAACAATGCAGTGAATGGGAACCGGTTTTGGATATTGGGATTCGGTGCAATTAAATGGAAGGTGCGTTTATCCGAGGTGCAATTAAGTGGCTTCTACTGTATATATAAGTGAATGAAACTTTCCAAGTCAATCCACACTCTTTAAGCAAAATGCCTGAACAAGCAGTCTTCTCAATACATATGATACATGTACATGTAATTCAAAACTAAAGGAATTGAATTGATTACTACAAGGAGAAAGGTCTGAGGGCTTAAGTAAATCTGTCTTGTTTTGTCCTTCAGATTTCTTTCTATTTACTCAGACTGGTAATCCCAAAACTTGCAGCTGGTATTGTACATGTACATGTACTTGTACGTCTTTATCAGTCCAAAATAGGACAAATGACTTTTTTTCCGACTGTTTCATTAAGAAATGTCTGTCCAATGTAGAGGTATCCAGCCTTTCTTACTATTGTTACATGCTGTCCTGCATCATGCAGATGTTCGTTCATTCGTTCAGACCCGTGTAGAATCAACTGGCACATAGGGCAGCAAGTTTCTTCGCTGTTTCAGTAGCAGGGTACATTTATAAGGCGAAGGGTTACTAGCCCTTCCCCTTTAATGTGCTCAAGGCACTTCCTCGAACACGAGATCCCCATTTTAAGTCCCTTGCGAAAGATGAGTGCAACCCCAACCAAGATGTCGTGCCCAGGATTGAACTGGGGTCTCCCAGTTAGCAACTAATTGGAACCAGGAGCTCAATTGTGTGGCTGCTACCATTTGAGCCACAGGAATTTCAGATGTTACAATGATACATGTGTTTTCATCTCAGATGATGTGAAAGTAATCTCTTATGAGAAGGAAGAACTGTTGTTGCATGTTTCAGGTTAAAGTCAGGTACGGTCCTGGTGCTGGACATGCGGGGAGAAGGGAAGGTTGTGTGCAGTCTGCAGGGGCACACGGATGAGGTGCAGTCTGTTGTCTGGATGGCAGCTGATGCTGATGATGATGAAACCAGACCTTCTACAGATGGTAAAAAGATAGGCTAATGTAACAATTATAGGGTCCAAATAACTCTAATCAGCCACATTTTGATAGAAGCTACCTGGGGGTCCAAAATATTGTCAAAGTGTACCTACCTTTTACAACTACAGTCAAACCTGCCCAAGGCGACCACCCGGCGGGCCGAGCAAAAACGGTCGCGATGGACAGGTGGTCGCCATGAAGAGGATTCCACTCACATGTTTTCCAGGTCAAGGTTTTCAAATACAGTACGTCGATGGATGGAAAATTATGTAAATTTAGACAGCATGACCCCCACCAGGTTCAATTCTCCTTGACAGAAAGATCCTACAAAAATTACATTTTCAGTTATCGTTGTAATAATTGTATACCGCTACATCGTGTACAAATTTTCGTCATAATTTTTGCGTACAAAACAATGCCTCGATGATCTCGCAGCGCCTTCCCGCATTCACACGTTACATTAAGCTTAAATAGTACACACACACACACACACACACACACACACATCATCGAAGTTTTAAGGCCTAAGACAAATCCCTAGAAAACACCTGCTGGCCGCAGCCTTTTTTGGGGCGCCGACCGTTGGATAACATGGATAAAAGGGTCAAAAAGTTTTCGATCTGACAACTAAAGATGAAACAGAACGGTGTGACTTCGTCGCGCCGCGCCGCCAAGCCCTGTGCGACCGCATAGAAAGGTATGAGTCAGTGCAGCAGAACGCAGAGCGTCCAATAAAGGTTTGTGAGATTCATGGAAATAAGAAGGAAATAAGAATATTAATTTTCATCAATAACTAGAGTATTCGTAAATGTTCATACACAAAAGCATTGTGTTTTAGAAAGGTCAGCGGCACGCCAAATCCGGGTCGCGCCAAATCCAAGATGGCGTCGGGACCAAGGAACAATATTTCTCGCCCGATGTTTTGCCCGCCGTGAAGTCATTTTTCGGCGGAATTTAGTAAGACACAGACACATTTTTGTTGAAAATACAAGAAATAGATAATAATTTCTGTGATATCTGACTTTTTGACGCCATGCACTACGTATTCGTTTTGAAAATTGAGTTTAAACCGAACTGAGTTTGCGGTAAACTATAAGATTACGATAGGCATAACAACATCACAAACATTTTTGTCTTTACAATTTCTTTATGTAGGGGAAACGTTTATTAAAACACTTCATGGAGGAATCGATGCTATAACATTGCTATTCCATATATTTTTGTCCTTATTTTTGTCCTTCAAAGTCTTGAAAACATTTCCGTGAAATCCGACAGCGAAATGATCCGATGTCACCACACGCTTGAAAATTAGGCGGCCCCCATGGGCAGGGATTGTGCTCTTTGTGGTCCCAATTCGGGGCGGTCGCGGTCGCGTTGGACAGGTGGTCGCCTTGGGCAGGCAGCTTAATGCTTGTGCGTATGGGGAAAATTTTCGGGACCGAGAAAAAGTGGTCGCCATGGCCAGGTGGTCGCGTTGAAAAGGTGGTCGCCTAGGCAGGTTTGACTGTACCAAAATCATGAAATTCCATTTGTAACTTAAAATGTAACCTACCAACATGCAGGTTTGCAAGATTGGCAACATAGAAATATGTCCTGTTTCTTTCAGTGTTTTCTTTTTTACAACTCATAGATGAAATGCAAATAAGGATCTCATTTGCACATATCACATCAGTTGATCAGCTTCTAGATCTCTACCCAAATAATACAGTTGTTCAAAATGTGAAAGTCTTATCAAAAAAGGCTCGTGTACCATTTCCTCATAAATTATGTAAATGAGACCCTCACATGCAGGAATTATGTCTACTGATGTCAACATAAATTATGTTCACATTTACTCAAGTTCCAAATGTGGTAAAAATGAAATCCCCATCATTAGCCACAAAGAAATTATAGTATTTTGTCATTAGCGGTGCACACCCCAGTTCTTCCACGACCGGGTTCCGTGGAAGTGCGCAACAAAAAGTGACAAAAGGGTTTCGCGGGCATTTCTCTACGAACTGACATTGAACACTATCATGTCTGAAAAGCATGTGAATTTGTGTGTTTTTGGTGAAATTGAGTTTGCGTCTGAGCCTTATTTCCGGATATTCATTCGCATGGTGAAGCGCCCCTTGGGCAAAGATTGACCTTTGTAGAATTCTATGGGTGATGTTGCTATGCCTCGCACCGTGGATGATAAAAAGATTCTTAGTACATGTACTGGGATTTTCTTTATAATTGGATCGATTATACCATAGGTTTTTCTCTTTCTGACAGTATTACATGTAGGTGTTTTTGCCGAAAAAATTTTTCATACCCATGTACAGTCAAACCTGTCTATAGCGGTCACTCAAGGGACTGGCAAAAACTGGCCTCTATGGGCAGGTGGCCGCTATGGAGAAAAGGTTGATTAATTGACCCAACAACCACGTCCAAAAGATGACCATCGGCTCAAGACGACCGATTTCGGTCGGTCCCCTTTTTTTCCCCATAGACTCAAGCATTATTAAAGCAATGTGTCCAGGACGACCACTTGTCTTCTGTGACCGCGACCAGCCCTAATCCGGACCGCAATGACCAAAATATAATCTAAGTTTCAAATGTGTGGCAATGTCAGTTTTTAATGATCAGTTGCTGGGAATCACAGTTAAATTGGCCTGTTTTGCTGGGCGGAAGACCAAGATGGCGCCCGGCGAGGTCATTGGGATAGTCTACTGCAATGTGAGTGGAACCACTGCATGTGGTGTGATTTTACTCTACCATTCAATAGTACAAAATGTAAACTTTTTTCGTCAAAGACATTCTTTAAATAAAGGAAATATATACATAAAGAAAGCTTGACTTAAAATATTCTATTTTGAAGATAATACGGCATTTTTTTTTTAACAAACTGCTCACCCATGCGTCTAGTGAAGTGTCCCAAGTAAATACATGCGTCTCTACAGGCACGCTAGAGGCTGTATTTCTCAACAAATTTCTGGCGTTTGGGCGGGTTTGGGAATTTAAAACCCACACCAGGAGAACAACAAAACCATACACGATATTTTCATGGGTAACAATGCTATAATGATCCAGTATAGTCATACACCCACCTTGGAGTTACTTAATCCACCAAACCCTGAGATGGACTGATCACATTCAAACAATGTGCAGTAAATCCAGGAAACTAATAGGTGCACTCTGTAAACTTAGAGGAAAACTAAGTAGGGAGGCTCTGGAACTACATGTAGCCTACAACACCATGATTAGGACTAAGTTGGAGTATGCCTCTGTACTGCTAGGTGATCTTTGCAGCTCAGGCAGCAAATTGCTTGACATAGTCCAATACCATGCAGGCTGCCTCACAACCGGAGCCATGAAGGGAACTCCTAGTACCAGACTTGCACAGGAACTAGAATGGGACAGTCTGGCCTCCAGGAGACACTACCATTCCATGGTGATGATGTACAAGCTCACGAATGGCCTCGTGCCAGCACACCTCCAGTCGCTCATCCCCTCCACAAGAGGTGAACAGAGGTCAACTAGACTTCAGCTCCGCAACACAACACACCTGCACGTCCCTCGCTGCAGAACCAAGGTGGACAGATCCAGCTTCATCCCTCATGCATCAACCCTCTGGAATCAACTTCCACAGATACTGAAGGAGGCCTCGACCTTAAACAACTTCAAGAGAATGTGCAAAGACTACCTCCTGACCTCTATGCAGCATCAAGCGTACAGACGCCTAGGTTCTAGGCACTTCAACATCCTCGCTACCAAGCTAAGAATGGACTGGAGCCCTTTGCATTCCACCCTGCATCTAATGAAGAGCAAAGACAAGTTGTGTTCCTGCGGTGCGTCCTCCGAGACTGTCGCCCACTATCTGCTACATTGTCCGCTCTACAACAGCCAGAGGGACGTCCTAGCTGCTACAGTCCAACAGCTCACACAACAATGTCTGTCCGTGTCTACCTTACTGCAGGGGTTACCAGGCTATGACAATCTAACAAACAAAAAACTCTTTAAGGTTGTCGAAGCATATATTTCCTCTACAAAGCGTTTCAACGGTCCTTCCATTTAAGCCATCCATGTCAACTTACCATGCCAAACTACTTCAAATCTTAATTTCTTAAGTATTGTTAACCTTAACCTCTGACCTCTCAAACCTCTAACCTCCTTGTCATTATTATTATTATTATTATTATCATTATTGTTATTATTGTTATTGTTATTATTGTTGTTGTTGTTATTATTATTGTTATTATTATTATTATTATTATTATTATTAAATCATTGTGTACGTTAGTGACCTTATTTGTATATATGTGTAGTTCTCAACGTTGTAATTGTATGTGCTGTGTCAGACGCCCAAAATCAGCCACTGCAACCTGGGTGGTCATGTATTGCCTGTTGCAATTTGAATGAAATAAAAATAAAAATGATCCAGTAATTTTTCTGCGGTGTTGCCGATTTTGAAAGAAGGTTCTCCAATTGTGTGGCGACCATGTGCGCGGTAAGAATTTTTCGCCAACACTCGCCGCTAAACTTATTTTACCTTATTTTCTGACCTATTCACGGTGTAAACAGGGGCAGTTGGTGTTGTTTACATGAAAATTGTATTTTGAAATGTCAGTAGGACGTCGGATACTCAACCTAAAACATCAATGTAGTCAATTTTGCTACGATGTACAAACGCAAGCCATGTGAAGACTTCACGTCAAACCATGGATTTTCTAACAAAGGTTAACATTCTGGTTTCCTTTATCATTATCCTATCAAATTGAGTCCACACAAATTTGATAACTGTGAAAAAATGAAGATTTTGAACCCAGCGTGTGGTGACGATGCGGCTTCTACTGGTGCGGCATGACCGTTATCGGCAGTGTTACTGTACTCGCGGGACCGAAAATCGTCTGGCTGCGACCGCGTTGGACAGGTGCCCGCCATAGCCTAATTCTTATTGCTTATGTCAATGGGAAAAATTGAAGGGACCGACAAAAAGTGACCACTACAAGGGCAGGTGGCCGCTATGCAAAGGTGACCGCTAATACAGGTTTGACCGTATAAGTTTTATCCTACGCATCCTTAAGCCTTTAGCATTTTTGACGTGAAAATAGTGCTTTTTCCTTCTAATTTACCAAAATTAGAGAGGTTGAAGGAACAAAACTCTGTTGGTCTTGTAGCGGAAGGGATATGCTTTCACCCCATACACAGTTTATTACTCCGCGGAGGAGGATGACCTCCTGGGAGTATTGGAAATGCTTTTGTTTGCGCGTTCGCAGCTAGAACTCACGATCCTGTTGTCGCATTGGTGTGTAACTTGGCATATCGTTTGCCTGGTTGGGCGTGGTGATGCACAATGTCTTTGTTACACCGTGATTACTTATGCAATGCAATATCGTAATTGCACCCCAATAATTAATGGCATGTGCCACTGACCTGCCATAGAGACCATGCTATAATCTGTTCCGCATGGCTGCAATACTTCATGCAGATACGGGGTACAAAGCTTCCCCACTTGCTGTGATCGTATAGTGACTGTTACATTGTAAAATAGACAATGTGCATCACCACACAAAACCTAGCAAACGATAAGCCAAGTTACATACCAATGCGGCAACAGGAATTGTGAGTTTTAGCTGCGAACATGTGCAGAGTGACCTGTCTGTGTAATAAGTATGCCGTGTCCAGTCGCAGCTCGCATACTAGTAGGCACTTTTACGCACAGTGTGAAAACGGGAAATCTCTGGACCTTCAAACTTACCACACGTGTAGTTTGTAATACGGAGGCTGTGACAATGTAAAAAGTTTACACAGGGGATGAAAGATTGTGAGATATGTTTCTCAGAAAAGTGTCACTTCAGGGTGGTTTCACCGGATTGAGAGATCCGGTGACCTTTGACCTTCGTGAAATGTTACGATAATACAAATTAGCCTTTTTTATTGCAAATAGGTTGATACAGTTGTAGCTATACATCAGGCATGCCTGCAATGAATGGTGGAAAGAGAATTTGCTGCATATTTGTGATTTCTGAAACATCTTAGTTGTAAGGCTGAATGGTTTGTTGATTATCTTCAAATGGGGCCATCTAGATCTAAATTTGTGACTTTTCCCGGAATTTCTAGATCCTAAAAACATACTTTTCAGCAGGTTGACCTCTGCTGTATTGAAAGAAAAAGATAATTAAACACTTTTTCTTTACTTGCTATAAAACACTACTTGGACTGTGCAGAGATGCAATTTTTTGGGTCAATACTTTTAATTCTTTGATTACCCCTTATCAAAAAAGACGCTTTTTTATAACAAAAACTCACGAAACAAGAAAGCTTGTAAAAAAAACTGGCCATGCGACCTCATTGTGGTGGGGATGAAACGGTTTTAAGAAGAACTAAATTGCTGTAAGACCCCAGTTAAAGTGCAGTGTTAAGATTTATTCAGTTTTGTGAAGTTTGGTATGAAATAAACTGTTTTCTAAGTCAGCTTCAAGAAAGCTTTTTAAAAAAGCTGACTGGGGCGCATTTGGAAGAAATGAAATGAAAGTCTCTGCATAAAATATGCCAATGAGGTATCATTAGCATAATGTATGTGGTGCTTTCCTAAAAGCACCTGCAAATCAAATATGACATCTGTAGCATTTATCGTAAGGGAAATACAAGTTCCTGCATAAATTATGCAGAAGAAGAAGAAAAAGATGAAGAACACGCCAGCAAAATTAAAAAACAATATATTTCCTCCTTATATGAAAAGTAAAAAAAAAAACAGAAAAGGAAAAAGGTTTGACGTACTCGGGTTCGAACCGGGGACCTTCCAGTCCCTACCAAGCCTACATACTCTACGTGCTTACCAACTGAGCTACTGGGACTTGATTGTCCTGACATGATTTTTAAAGGTACTTAACGTTTAAATCTCACTACACGGCACCATATTTTGGTCACTTTCTTGTCCATTTTCTTAACAAAATCAATTCCTTTTTGTGTAATTTTGTGGTAATATATGTAATATGGCCATTTATGGGGATCTGACAGGGCATACAGCACGGATGCCGACGGAAATGCCCAAATATATGCATGTGGAACGGCTTTTCGGAAGTGAACTACCATACCATGCCCCTGCTGCGGTATGATAGATCATAACAGTCATGCATTGCGACATATCCCAGTGTTGTACAAGCGAGACATTTTTAACGATTCATGTCCATTACAAAACATAAACTTTCAAAGGAAAACTTATATCGTTTTACCACATCGTTTACATTGTTAAATATCAATCCACATTGTAATATTTTGCAACCGTTCAGCATTTTCTATGTTGGGTGCCGTGTCTGGCAGGTATAAATAGCCGACCGCCCGTCCGCCCGACCGCCTGTCCAACCTGATTCCGGCCTTTAAGCCATGCGGGTCGCATGGCAAAAAACACCACCAACATCTGTATATTGAGAAATATCTTTGACATTTCTCTATAACATTTGATTTTCATAGACAGTATGAATCATATGTTAGAGAGTAATAAACTTTTGGACCTTACAGCGCATTGGCTTCACCCCTGCGTGGGAAAACAACATAGCAGACGGCAGCAATGTTTATATTGTTTTCTTATTGTCAGTTTTCCACTCAACAAACATTTCAAGACCCATATTTTTAGTGTTTTGTGAAGCTTTCTTTCTTATGTGTATAATAGTTGTGTAACTTGTGTGACTGTAAGTGTTTGGTGCAGGTTGTATATAAGTTAGCGGCACTAACCAAAAAATCAACTGAATAAGCAAAAGTGTATTTTGAATGCAAATGACAGCTGAGTGCATGGACTTTATGTAACGTTAACTTTCTAATCAGTATAGTCAATGGCAACAGACATTACTCATTGTTCACACAATGAGATCAATAAGAAATTCGTCTTATGTCAGGGAATGTCTTATGTTAGGGCCCCTCCTGCTATCTGATGTTTTTGTGATAAATGTAAAAGATCAAGTTTTATGGCCATTTTATGATTTGTAATTGAAAAAATCCTGATCAGACTCAATAGTGTCAATAATACAGTCATTCTGTTTTTCTGCAGACTTCCAGTGAATTGTTTTCTTCATACCTTGCAGAAAGCATTGCAGATAAACAACATGGCCTGATGCTTGCCTCTGGAAGTAAGGATCGGTCCATTTGTGTTTGGAACACCACCACTGCAAGCTGTGCGTACAAGCTGAAGCTCCCAGCCAGACCCCTGGGGTACCGCGGCCGGGGGGGAGGGGAGAACGGAGGGAAGAGGCTGTGGGTGGCTCTGTGCTGGAGAAAGGAACAGCCTCACCAAATCATCTCCAGTTCACATGGGTAAGGACAAGGGAGACGCCTGGTTGGTCTGTTGGATCTAATGTTCTTGAAGGGAAGCTAAACTTGAAATTGAAAAGTCTACTATACTTTGTTAAATATACCCCAAAGTCAACTCCTCACTTGTTTTACCTAAGCCCACCATATACATTGTAGTTTAGGGGTCTCCCGTCATTTGTAACTTGGGCCGTTCTGACGGCTACTCGCCTGATGATTGAATTAATCAATGGTATTGTCACAATGTGTGACCTGACGTCACCTTACATAACCTTATAATTGATTAATTCAATCATCAGGTGAGTAGCCATCAGAACGGCCCAAGTTACAAATGACAGGGGAACCCTGAACTATGGCAGACTTATGTAAAACAAGTGAGGACTTGACTTTGGGTTATATTTAGCAAAGTATAGTAGACTTTTCAATTTCAAGTTTAGCCTCCCTTTAAGCTAATGATCTGGGACTGTGAACAAGGCAATATTGTTATCCCCCTATGTTTTTCTACATGTATGTGATGGGTTGTAACTTGTACATGTATGTGATGGGTTGTACCAAGGAGGTTATGGTTGTACACTTATGGCAATCTTTATTGACACAACAAAAGTACAACAACTTTTGTAAGGTCTTTTACAGCTATACATGCAAACAACAAACAATCGGATACAAAGTGATTAACCTACTTAGGAGTATATGAATAATTCATTATGTCGAGTTTAACCTATCACTTGCACTACTACTTTCTAAGGTCTAAACATTCTTTAATATATTCACCTATTTGTACACAGTAAGGGTTGTCTCCTTCTAGAATATATTTGAATTTACCTATAGAATAGAATGTATCAAATTTTGTTGAGCAAGCCGAAAGAAGGTCTAACAGCATTGAGCGTTTATCATGATATCGTGGAAAATCTAGGATAAAGTGCCTCAATACGCATCCAACAATACACATTCACAGATGGCTGACTGTGGGCAACAAGCATACAGACTTACCATGTTGCCTTTGATGTTGTGGCAATTAGTACAATTTGATCATTAGTTTTTCTTCTCTTGAATTGTCAAAAGACTGAATAAAGAATTGAATTGAAGACCGGTCAGAAATGGATCTCTCTCAAGTTGAATCAACCAAGCCCAAAATTGAATTTTTAGAAATGTCCCCCTCATACAAGAATGGACTCTTCCAGCTGTGTATGTACCAACACGTATCATGCAAATTTCAGAATGTAAAGAACTAGAACCTTGCTAGATTTCTTCTGGGGAAGAATTTCCGTAATCCGAGAGTCAGGTTTTGCAAAATTTTCACAAATTTCTGCTAAATGTACATTTGTAGGGATATGAGCCTTTGCGTACTCTTGGTGTAAGTGAAAACAAGTTATTGCTATAAATGGTGATGTTTTTTGTTCTATATTCCTCTCTGAGTGTACATAAATATATATATATATATATATATATATATATATATATATATATTTATATATATTTATGTACACTCAGAGAGGAATATAGAACAAAAAACATCACCAGAAAAGTTTTGTTACTGAAGGCGTAGATTTTGAACCTTCTCAATTGCACATAACTTCAGTAGGACACAGCATTAACAACACAAAGACAGGGCAGTGAAGTTGTGCCTGTCTGCACCTGACAGATTAGTGCTCTTAATTGAATTGACTATTTCAACCAATCATTTCGAGTTTGATAAATCTGTGGGTGTGTTTCATTTCACTTAATAGGCGCTCTCTCATTGGCTGACCGAATAAGTCCAGCTGGCTATAATCCAGTTGCTTGAGTAACTGTTATTTGGCATATGTAATGCATATTTAACATGTTTTTCATCTCATGCTGTCAGTGGCGATATTTTAGTGTGGGACCTGAGAAAAAAGAAGTGGCAGGTCCTGGAGCAAAGTGATGGCCAAGGTCACTCCCGTGTGGTCTTCAGTATCACTGCTGTTCAGAACCACATCATCACCACTTCTATGGACAGACAGGTAAGTGTAGCTTGTATCCCAAGGTTGTTCAGAGGTTCAATTTTTGGTGGCTCAAGGATTGCTAGGGAGTTTCCATTGAAGCAACTTTTTTTGTTGGATTTGGTGATCACTGAGCAATCTGGCCCTTTTTTAGTCACTCAGTTGTCTATATCTAGTGGAAAGTGGGCCTTATTAGTGATAAATTAACAAAATGTAAATCTTGACATGTTTGCGGTTGTTTTGTTTCTTAGCGTACCTTTCCACTGCAAAATCATGAATATCTGTTTCCATTGAATTATAATTATAATACTAACAGTAAATACTTCGAAAACCTTTCCCTTCCTACCGCAAAACTCCCCATGAATAAAAGAACTACTAGTAACAGTGTATCAGTCTATCTTGTGTCTTTACTACCATTACATTGTGATGAAAATGTCTGACAGTTTTTTTTATCATGCTGTACTTTATATTAAGTCTCCACTCAAAGTCTGAGTCTTTGGTTTGTCATTGTCTTCCAGATTATTCTGTGGGACCTGAGTCGTATGAAACCTCAATGGAGCCTCCCAACATTAGGTGGATTTGTCTATGCCATGGCTTTCTCACCCCTGACCCCAGGACAATTGGCCATAGGAGTAGGAGATGGCATGATCCGGATATGGAACACTCGGAGTGCTTCTCCTTTTGACTGTTTGGGATTCTGGGAGTGCATTAAGGGAAAAGTGACTGCAGTAAGTGCAGATCACACGTCAGCTTTTGGCTAGGATTTATAGAGCCTGATTTATAATGCTAATTTTTTGGTAACTGTCCAAACTCTGGCGCCATTTTGAATCTTCGCTTGCGATAGCTTAATCTGGTGCGAGTGCGAATGAATATGAATATAACTGTTGAGCATTTTGGCTATCTTGACGATACCAACATCGCCATGGAAAAATAATTGAGTTGGGGGAGGGTGTCATGTTTTCTGTGCAGCATTACATCTGCTTCGCCTAGCAATATTTTATATTTACGCCGACTGAAACCCCACAAAAACATGAAAATGTAGGCTTGAGCTCAAGGTCCTTTTGGGTACAAATTCGGCAGCTTTTTTGACGATGCCACGAATTTAATCTTGAGGACTCCAAGTACGCGAGTGAAGGAGTGAGGGCGTGTTTTCCACTGTATGTACCGTTTCTTTGAATCATTTTGCGTGGCAATATTTTAGATATCTGTCGTGATATGTGTTGTGAGACAGTCTTGTGGGACAGTCTTGAAACATCTTACATCTACAATGTATATCTTGACCTCTGACCTCCAAACAAACTTACATACAAATCTCTTCTGATTCAATTATGGTTGTCTGTGCTTAAGTATTTTAATTCCCTTTTTTTATTTGTTTAAAAAAAAAAGAGTTGTATGACCAATTTTTATGACTCTTAAGTTAAACTTTATTATAACTTAGTTAAGTGTAATTTCTATTCACACATTTGTGTTTTCTCCCTGTAAATGTTAGCCCTCGACAATCAGCCATGCTGCCTGAGAGTCTGTGTAGTGTTCTGTAACACTTGCTAGTAAATAAGATAGCTCTCGACCGGATGGAGCCCCACAAAATGGTTGAAAAATATTGGCTTAAGGACTGAAGGACCACAGGCCGATATTTTCACTTTTTTGTAGGGTATAATCCTGCGGAAATCTAAAATATTGCTGTGCAAAGTGATATAATGAAATGCTACAAAGAAAACCCCCGAAACTTCCCCAAGCTATTCTTGGCACAAAAATATTGTCAAAGTCAATGAGCCACCGAAATTCCGTCAATTTCCACTCGCAAGGCCATCAAGTCTATATTTTCAAGTTCTTATAATATCATCCGACGGAAATCTAAGATATTACGAATTTCCTGATGTTGACATCTCCTGTACCTGCAGTTGTCCTGGCATCCCACAAAGGAAGGCATTCTGGCATTTGGCACCGATGATGGTTCAGTGGGGCTCTATGATGTGCTGCACACCAGGTAGGTATTCCTGTACTCACCAAGAGGGCAAGTTGACCAGAACTGATATTAACTGATTTTTAAGAAAACTTAGTTTACTTTTCCTATTTTAGATTAGATCAATGATTTATTACTTATTTTACTAATTTACACATTTTACAGTTACTAGTGTTACCCTCCTGCACTCCTGGAGCTGTGCTACCACACACAGTTAGCAATAGACTTACATGTCATTCTTAGTTGTTAAGTACGAAATAATGAAGGTTATGACAGGCAACAACAGATGATAAGCCTTATAGCAATTGTGGACATCTGAGTATTTTATACTTGGTTGTACTTTCCTTTTTTAACCCGTCAGGTTGGTAAGTTATTTTCAACAAAATGATTTTGTGCACTTAAGTCCAGAACATGGTATTATTCAATTATAGATAATGATTTTAGAAAGAAAGAAATGCAAATGTTTTTCACTGTACGAAATGTATACGATAAAGTGCCCATTAGCTCATGCATTCAGTATTCTACCAAACACCCTTAGTACCCTCCAAGCAATCCCGGCCTATGGCTGAATATACCGATGTGCCTGACCGAAGTAAGGTTACAAAAATATTTTCATGGGAGATGAGAGAAAATAGTTTTTTATTCAATATCTTTTCAACAATTCGCCTTGGTGTGCTCATCTCCCAGCATTTATGCCGAAAATATTCACGCTTAAGATGATATACTTGATGACCATCTCTTTGCAGACAACCTACCATGTCATGTTCCTGTCACAAGAAGACCGTCTATTCCCTGTCCTGGGGACCAACTGTTGCAGTGTCAGGTAGCCTCATCATTAACCAGTACATTACTCAGGGCTCAACCTGTTATTTGTAGAAAAAAAATTCAAGACTGCCAGTTAAAATATTAGCAGCTTCCAATTTTGCAGGCAAACAATGGATGTCACTTCACAATGTTCAGGCCATGAATGATGTAACGTTACCGAATGACTAATAAACCTGTAGATGTACCAACCACTAACTTATCTAATACCAGCTCAGAAAAGAAGTAGAATGCTTCAAGTACGAAAGTTATCAATCTCAGATGTGTTACACCAAAGAGCGGTTATACCGGCTATATACAGATGCAGATCACATTTTAGCCTGGTAGCAATCAACAAAAGGCTTAGTTTCAAGATTTGCAGAAAGTTTTCCAAGCTGCAGGAAAAAAAACATGCAGTGTTACGGGTAACAGAAAGAAAGTATTTTGTCAAATATCTCACGTGACAGACATGATAGAATGAATACAACTTAGAGGCCAATGAGACAAAGAAACAAAAATAATTTGCAGCATCTGCTCTCATTTTTAGTTTCCCTCCCAAATCAATATCATAACAAGAGTTTGGAGACCTCAAATCTCCATGAAATATATATGATGCAAATTAGCCCTACATTTGCATAATTTATATTCATTTCTATGTTCGCTGTCATTCCAAATGCCACAAGAAGGAAATTCCAGTCATCTATAACAAACTGTAATTACAGTATTTTATCATTAATTATGCAAATTAGGTATTCATTTGCATAACTTTTATCTATCAATGACCCTTTATTTCTCAGTTACATATGTTGCATTTTTCAACTGTCGTACCATTGAACGGAGTGGGTTTATAAAATGCCTCCATTGATTATGCAAATTAGATTCCAATTTGCATTATCACCATTTCATTATATTCGAGTAACACGTAAGCTATCCACAAAGTAGAAACAAGTAATACAGGTTTGGGTTTATATCCCTTTGTGGTTTTACCACTAGCTGTTGGGTCCCTGGGGAATACTTGCCCTAGTTTTGAAACCAACAGGTATAAGCTGCCACAACATGTCTAAGTAGTTTTTTCTAATTACTTATGCATATTAAGTCCCAATTTGCACTTCATTGTGTACTTCTCTGTCCAAGCTACCTGCATATTAGATAACATGGAAATCTCTCGTTCCTGTATTCAGTTATTCTCCTTGGAAGATTTTGACAAAAACGCCAATGCAGTTCCAGTGTCACATACTAACGGGCCCAAAATCGACCTTGACCTTTGTTCTCCCAACACCTACCCACACTTCAGATATCTTTACAATCCATCCAGACATTCTTGAGTTATGCTGACGACATGCATCAGGACACACACGCAAACACGCATGCAAACACTCAAACAAAAACGCTCAAAACAATATCTCCATGAAAAAATCTCCATTTTGCAGGGAGATAGCTAATGTAATGCACAGAAAATATGCAGCAATTTAGAGCCACATTGACTGATCCCATAGTCCCGCCCTCCTCCGTCAAAACATAGAAATGCAGATATTTGACAGACATCCAGCCTCTTTTTCATTGGTCGATTCTCTAATTTCATTTAATCATTGGTTGAACTGCTAATTGTGATGGGCAATTAGGGTCAGTCTAACGTTTGCTACAATGGCCTCGTTTTGAATTTATCATGTCTGCCGTGTAAGAAAGGTGTATCACTGTAAGTTTTTTTTTATAACAGTTCTTTGAACAACAAAATTAACAGCCATTAGAGAGAATATGAACAGTCCTTAAAGGCACCCAGAGCATTTTATGAAGCTGGAAAACTGGAAATATTCTAGTTGCTGTAATCTTATGAAATTGACATTTAATGCCACTGTTTACTGCATTTGCATACGGATTTCTTGTCAAAAATGCTCAAAAGGGGCACAAAAATAAGCTATATGGTGATCTTTTAGTTTCACGCGCCTAGTGTAAATAGACCGATACCATAGCCCCGCCCACCTCCGTCAAAATGTAGAAATGCAAAATTAAGACATTAAAATGCAAATATTTGACGGACATGCAGTCACTCTCTCATTGGTCGAACCGCTAATTGTGATGGACAGTCAGGATCAGTCTATTAGGGCTTGGATTTTCTATCAGTTTTCACCACACAAGGACATCATATCTTTGGTCCTTTAATGTCGATATGTAATGGTATAGTGTTATTGAAACTTACTATGTGTAGGAATGACTAGAAATTCGATGTTTTTTATTCAAGTTTCAAGCCTCATAAAATGCTCTGGATGCCTTTAAAATCAATGATTGGCAAATGAATTAGGTGAAAAATAGTAGCCTGACTGTTGAGTTGATGTTTGTTATGTTGACCTCAGGAGGCAGTCAGTACCTGGTACTGTATAGCTGTGGAGGAGACGGTGTGATCTACCATCACTCTTTCAACAAGACTCAGCATCCAGCTGTCGATATCTGTGACATCATCAAAACTACCAATCAAATCAAAGTCAGTAAGGGACTGTGCGAAATTGACGGGGGAGGGGGCGTTCGTCTTGAGTGGGGGGCGTTTGTCTTTTGGGGAAGTGCCCAGGAAATAAAATTGACCTCGGGAGAGGGCCTAGGAAAAAAAATTGGCAAGGGGAGAGGGCCCTGGAAAAAATTTGACCCCTTAGGAACCTTCAAACACATGTCTAAAAATGGGAGCAGAGCCAATGGTAAGGATAGAATAAGACATGCAATGCTATACTTAGCGAAGCTCTATATTATAGTATATTTTACGCCCGTTTTACAAGAATTCCCAGAATTGCACAGGAATTTCAGAAATCCGTCCGCCCGCCTGTCACTCTATACCTTGTTAGCAGGTCTGGCATCCAGGCACGCAGGTCGATGACAGATGACCTACTTACGTGGTGTCTGATTTCGTACTGGTGGGAGTGTGTCAGGGAGTTCATTGAATCTAGTATTCTAGCTTTGAAAAGGGTTTGCAACCTACCCCAGTTGATCTATCATCACAAGAACCTGCTGAACACCATGCCTCCCACCAAGAAACCTCAGTCTGGCAGATGCCTTTCTGATTTCTAAGTGCGTTTTGGACAAATATTATGGCAGAACTAAGAGTGCTATGTTGGTACTTTCCTTACAGTTAAGTAAGACCAACCCAGACACCTTCGCTATGGCAATAATTTTTACTTGCCACACTTATTTGGTCTGATTCAGATATCTTGATATCTATGGTGGAAAGATATACACGTAATGATAAAAGATCCTCTTGATATATTAGATATGTAGTACGACTCTCCAAAAATCATGTGCCGAGCGGTGTTCTGTGCTGAGATAATGAGAATTGATTGGAGAAAAAGCTGCCTAGGAAATTTTTTTGGGCTTGAAGGGAGGGCCTGGGAAAAATATTTTGCCCTGGGAGGAAATTTTTTTAAACCTGACCCTCTGTCGACGGGCCTTCCCCTCCTGTAAATTTTGTACAGTCCCTAAAAGTCATCCATTATCAACTAAGTGAGCACTAAAATCGTGCCATGTATTATTCCACGTAGTTTTCCTATGGATTTAGGTAACTTTTGATATCTGACTATCATTTAATTCCATGAAAACAAGCATTACTGGAATAGCCCTCTGACACATGTGATATTTCAGGGTGGCTCAATAGATAATCCCCTAACCCACTTTCAATTATTGTAGGAAGCTGACATTTGATATGTATAGGTGGGTCTTACATATGCAGGTTAAGGTCTTTATGAAATCTCGAAATGATTAGATTTTGGGTCCCCTAATTTGCATAATTGATGAGGAAATCTGCTATATTGCATGATAAGACTCTAACAATTGTGGCACCTAACACCTGTCAGTTGACAGACATGTAACGATACTGCCCTGGGCAAATATTCCCCTGCTGGCAGGGCATGTTACAAGGGGCCCTACAGCTAGTGGCCAAGATAGCTGGAACCTGTGTACAACTTATTCTTGATATGAATGAATGAATGAATGGTTTATTAAGAAAAAGTGTAACATGGCAGCTAAAAGCTGAATTGCATACACTGTACAATTGCAATATCACATTACCTTAAAAACACTAGGAAAATACTACCGACTTCTTGACATACATTATAAAAACATTAATAATGGTTAAAAGGTTTCGTGTAATACAGGTCAGCCTAGACTTAACTTGAGTAAACTTTATCTTCTACTCTGTGCCAATACAAGTTTTTAAAACAGTACGTGTAACAAACTAGTCTGTTACCACTGTGATTAACTGTTGTTGAGTAAACAAACTAGATAAGGTATAGGGGAGTTCTTGTGGCGGTTAGTTCTGCACTTGATGTTTTTGAGTTCCTGACAGTTCCTAGTGTTTCTGCTGTGGAGTTCCCCTACTTTGGGTGGGAGGAGTTCGGGGTTGAGTTGTTGGCAAATTTCCGGCATAGGTCCTCTCGACGGTCTTTCAGTGACTTAAGACCTGTTAGCTACATGGCTGAATCATAGGTAGTGTATTGTCCTCTCAGACTTGTGCGCAGCGCCCTCTTCTGCACACGCTCCAACCTGGTAACTTGCATACATGTAAGTCCGGCATTCCACACAGGGACACAATATTCCACTACAGGTCGTACGAATGAAGTATAGACCCGAAGTAAGACCAGAGATGACAGATGGAAGGTTCCAAAACGTCTTAACAGAAAGAGACGGCTGTTTGCTTTTGAAAGCATTTGTGATACTTTTGCCCCCCCATTGCCCCCCCAGTTGTCGAAGTTCTCCAGCTCCTCTTGCATGATAGATGGTTGCTGATACATGTAAGTGTATCAATTCGGCCATTGACAAGTCGTCCACAAATTTCCATTCAAGCACACTGGGGGGGATTTTTCAAACAGCATCGTCAAAGACTACCAGGAAAACAAGAGTTCCACGACCTCATATCTCCATGAACAATTCTATTCATGCAAATGACTTACACATTTGCATAATATATGCTTGGTCATAAACACCTTTATCTAACTTACACATGTTGCAATATTGACAGTCCTATAATTATGGTGTTTTTGCATTAATTATGCATATTAGGAATTTATTTGCATAATTGGTATCTGTTGATGCTCCACTTTGCATAAACTACATATGTTACATGTATTTGAGTCTGATAATGAAAAACACTGCAAATATAGATTTTCCTCATTAGCTATGCAAATTAAGTCCCAATTAGCATAATTTGCACTTCATTGTTTATATCTCTATCTAAGCTGCCTGCATACTAAATATCATGGAAATCCGTTGTTCCTTTGTTCAGTTATTCTCCTTAGAAGATTGTCACAAAAACGCCCCTGCAGTTCCAGAGGAAGCTGCTAGGGGGCCCACACCTACACCACTTCTTTATTACATCACAAGCTATATGCCACCCAAAAATCAAGACCACAGCACATCCAGGTCAAAAGATACAAAAATTGAAGTTCTGCTGCAGTACCAAGGTCACATACCAGGGGGCCCAAAATCGACCTTGAACTTCGGCTTCACAACACCTGCCCACATACCAAATATCATCGTAATCCATCAAGAGGTTCTTGAGTTATGCTGACTACAGTAGTGCGGAAACACAAACAGACAGACAGACAAACAAACACACACACAGACACACCCAAAACTATATCTCCATTTTTCATGGACATAATAACTGGTCCAAGTAGGGTACCTTGAGGGACGGAACATGTCAGTGTCTCCCAATCGGAAAGCTCCCCGCTGTAACGAACGCGTTGGCAGAGTGTAGACAGAAAGTCACAGATCCACGGGATGATGCATGATCTTGCTCCAAGTTTAAACTGCTTACATATGGCAGTGGTGTGGTCAATACGATCAAAGGATTTGGAGAAGTCAGTAATCACTAGGGTTGAGATATTTTCAGGCTTGTCAGATTCCCTGCTTAGATGATCAACCAGGCTGACAAGGTAGTGAGTGGTGGAGTGTCCCTTAAGACCCCCGAATTGTGGGGGGTCAAGCGAGGGCCTTATGTCCTGCAGCAATTACCTGCACACAAACGACTCGGCCACCTTCGCCAGCTGGGATGTGAGGGACACCGGACGTAGTTTATCCACCGACGGAGGTTGAGATTTTGGTAAGGGTATGACTACAGCATCCTTCCGCTCTTGTGGTATGAATCCTTCAGTGAATGATGCATTTAGGATGTTTCCTACTGGTTTACTCAGCTCATTGGAAAATTCCTTCAATATTTTGGTACTGATCTGATCTGGGCCTGAGGCTTTCCCCACCTTCAGTTTGCGTAGAACGTGATAAACTTCCCAATGGTGGACCTCTGGCGGCTGGGACTCGCATGGCCAGTAGGCTGGTAGTTGGGTGGGGTTGAGTCTGGGGCGACCCTGTGCCACTCCTGCAAATTGCTTGTTAATAAAGTTGGCAATGAAACTACTGTCCGCTGTCTCGTTCCCTGGGATGTGGATAGAAAGGTCCTTCTGTTGCAAGTTTAGTTTCGTCTTGATTTCTTGGTACCATTTAACTGGGTTGTCTCTCTTAAGTTTCTCGACTCGGTCACAGTAGTGTCTCTTCTTTGCTTTCTTAACTTTTCTGTTGATCTTATTTCTGAGTTGTATTTGAGGTAGATTTTCCCTTGCAAGAAAGCGTCGTTTTAGAATGAGTGACTTGAGTTCAGGTGTTACCCACGGCTTGTCAGATGGATGCATCTTAACTCGTCGGATGGGGAAGTACGTTTCGATGGCATTTTGGAGTGTCTCGTAGAACTTGGCTGTCTTGTTCTCACACGTCTGTTCACCGTAGACCTCCTGCCATTCATAGGGGCAGACCCATTGACCGAATGCGCAAATTTCAGGGTCCCGCATGGATCGCACTTTTGATTTTGGTTCTGTTAAGAGATTTCTGGATGTTTGCTTTCCATAGGACCATTTTGTGGTCGCTTAGCCCAAGTGGGCTTATCACTTCGGGTTTCTGGTAATAACGTTGGAAGTCCGTTATGATCATGTCTAGTATAGACTGCCCTCTAGTTGGTGAGTTGACTACCTGGACTAGCCTATTTCCCTTGCAGATGTCAGTAGTGTCTAGTCTGTTAAAATCTCCGAGGAGAATCAGGCCTGCTTTGGGGTGCTTGGTTCTAATGCTGTCTGTTCCCGTGAGCAGGTGCTCCACGAGTGTGTCTTGGTGGCGCGATGCCGGCGGGTTGTACACCGTATAGACAAACAACTCGGACAGTCCTCTTGGTAAGCGTGTAGGCCTAACGGAGATCCACAGACATTCTAATTCGGGTGGCACCGCTATTTGTTGTACGACTTCTGCCGGTAATGATTCCTTCACATATAAGGCTACTCCACCTCCCCTCCTCTCAGTGCGGCTCCTGGAGAACATGTTGTAGCCATCCATATTCAAACATGCCTCTGGCATGGCAGAGGAAAACCATGACTGCCACAGCAGCGATGTCAACGTCATTGTGTAGCAATGTTGTCTGTCATTTGTTAACTAATGATCTGGGATTCCACAGCAAGATGGATGGTATGTGTTGTTGAGATCAGTGCCTATTGTCAGCTTGTACTTTCTCAACGTCCTGCAGGGTTTTTGGCTCGGTCCCCCGAAAGTGCGAATTGGAACAAAATGGGACGAAATGGAACGAAATGGAACGAAATGGAACGAACTAAAACAACATATGTGACATTATGAAATGAAATACCAGTAGATATCGAATTATTAGGGGTAGACCGGAATAGGAAGCATTTTAAATACAGAAGTGAGTGGTAAATACATAATATAACGTGTTTTATTTCTTGAATCTATGTAAAAATATTAAATACAACGTTTTTGTCGCGTTTGTGTGGCTAGATTCTTCCCTGAAAATGGAGACGCCGCGTGCAAAGAGATCTGCCGCTCTTCCTTGTGTACTAACGATCTGCAAATGAACTGCTGCAAATAGCAGGGAAAACAAGCAAACCGAAATAGTATTGCAGAAGTTGATGGTAACATTGCATCTCCAAGAGGGCATGAGGCAAGCGTAATCTTATTATGTATACAGCTAGCGTGTTTGCGTGTTGTGTGAACCGTGAAATACATGCATTGCTCGTTCACACCCTCCCTTTGTTTTGTAGTGAACAAGGAAGCATAAATGTCTCCAGGGGACTCCACGTCCGTGTTTGAATGGAGTGTGAAATGTGTGAAATGTGTGACGCGCCGCAGAGCTTCATTTAAATATCATTAACGGAGGGGTCCATTCAGGGGTCAGGGGTCTGACTTTAAGCCGAACAATTGGAAAGATATACATATGCTACTTACCAGTTATGGACTAAAACCGTATTTAAATAAATGGAAAGTCGGGGTTTGATTCAACCTGTCGGCAGCACGCCCACAGTTCCGTCGCGCTGGCAACAATGCCGGTTTATTTGTATGCGGGGCTCCATTTGGGGGAGAGATTTATAGATAATAAAATAACGCTTGCCTCATGCCCTCTTGGTGAATTATGAGATGCAGTGTTACCACCAACTGTATAATCTAGTCCTAACTTCGATACTCAGTTCCGTTTGCTTGTTTTCCCTGTTATTTGCAGCAGTTCATTTGCAGATCGTTGGTACACAAGTAAGAGCGGCGGATCTCTTTGCACGCGGCGCCTCCATTTTCAGGGAAGAATCTAGCCACACAAACGCGACAAAAACGTTGTATTTAATATTATTACATAGATTCAAGAAATAAAACACGTTATATTATGTATTTACCACTCACTTCTGTATTTAAAATGCTTCCTGTTCCAGTCTACTCCTTATACTTCGTTATCTACTGGTATTTCATTTCATAATGTTACATATGTTGTTTTAGTTCGTTCCATTCCGTTCCATTTCGTTCCATTTCGTTCCATTTCGCACTTTCGGGGGACCCTGTTTGGCTTAGTGAAGTGAGACCACTTAAACTGTCTGGGAGGTAGTTTGTGACGGGTACTACTCAACAAAACAGGATTTGGTCTGGGTCTGTTCCTCCCACTACGGCATCCTCTAGCATGGAAATTTTTCTTAATCCCGCATTCGATGATGGTTCTCTTAGCTGTAACAGTCAGTTTTGAGTAAGAACTGAGTGCCCAGAGGGCTAAAGACGAATACGACATGATGCTTTGAAGGGCCATGTTCATGATGACCTGTAGTAACCCGACTTAGGCATCCACAGATTCTGAAGTAAACAACAAAAGGTAGACGTGTTTCTCAGTTTTGCACTGTTCAGATCGCCTTACAGTTTCTCAGGCTTTACAAGTGAAATTAGTGCCACTGACTACGTACCTCACCATCCTGGTCCATAGACGCGGAGTTAAGTCCTGGCTCGGGAGCATTCCTTTGTCTTAGCGTTGTTGCCCTCCCTTCGCAGTGGCGTCACTCCAGGAACAACTCAGAAAACTCAGCACAAAAACGTCCAAAAGTCCTGTTAATAGTTACAAATAGAGCTCCCTGCACGAGTTGTTGTGTTCATTCCTCCAGAAATTCCACTTAAAAGGCTTAAAAGACTAGACAGCTAAAAAGTGTGGGCAGCTATAAAAGCGCCATCTGCCAGTATGCAGTATGTAGATAGCTTAAGTGATGCTTGATATAATGAAATGGTAATCATGCAAATCAGTATCTAATTAGCAACTATGAATGGGGAGATTTTAAAAACCCACTGCTTTCCATGATAGGACTATTAAAAAAATGTAACATAATATTATGTAACTGAGAAATAGAGGGACATTGATAGATAAAAGTTATGCAAATGAAGACCAAATTTGCATAATTAGTGAGAAAATACTGTAATTTCATATTGGTAAATAACTTGAATTTCATACTTCTGGCATTTGGAAGCTTTGGGAAGGTGAAGATCGTTTAATATAGATCATGCAAATTAGTGCCTAATTTGCATAATCAATAAAATGCTAGTCTTTCTTTGTTAAGATAACACTGTAATATTTGCCAAAAATAGTTACTCAAGCAACTGGATAATATTTTGAAACAGTCAGACGTTTCAGCCAGCATCCGCTATCTTTCGTTAGTGACTAAGGAAAGATCTGGCAGAATCAGGTTTTATACCAAACCTCTGAATAGATATGTTAATGAGGTGAATACATTTTCAGATGGTTTAAAGGAATAGTAAATCAAGACAAGGTTGTATGCTAATGAACCTATTGAACCATCCGAAATTGACTTCACTTCAGTAACATAATCTATTCAGAGTTTTGGTATAAAACCTGATTTTTTTTTATGTCCATCCCAACAAGCAAATTTCCATCCCGGGATAGAGGGACAGGTCCTGGTCACGACCCTGGCACTAAGCTAGCCTCATCCAGAATTATCAACATTAGATTTGTTCCTTCTTAGAATTTGAAACCTCAGCCATTCAGTTGTTTTTCCCATGTATGTCTTACAAAAACTAATAATGTAAATCTTCTTGTCACCACTTTGCCCCAGCACAAACTGACTCCTGCAACAGAGATTTCTTGGAGAGAAGATGGGCAGTATGTGGCCATTGGTAATGAGGATGGGTATGTCAGCAGTTTCATAGGTCTTGGAAGTCGGTTTGAATGTAAATGGATGGGGAGACTAACTCATAGAATTAAGGTCGGCTTGAAATAAAGGTATAGGTAATGGTCAGCTCACTTAGGGTCTTAGGAATTTATTCCAAAATGTCATCAATTATTCTTGAATACCTGGTACAAGTACCAAGAACTCTGTATCTACATACGATGCTGAAAAATGTTTTCGGTACAGGTCCAAAATACTGGAATGTCAATGTGCCTAGTGCTATACCTGAATGAAATTACATGTAAGTTCCACACAGATGATAATTAAGCACTGAAAAAATGTGGGTGCCATCTAAGATTAGCTCCTCTTGTGAGTATACAACGTACATGTAGGTTCTCTGCATTACACAGAAATATGATAACCTTAAAAATGTAGATAGTAATAGATATTCCATTAATGATGCATTCATGTTTGTTTCATTATTTGCGTGACCACAGATTATTTGAACAGTTTAGGTACAAGTATAGGTCCAGACCTGTACTCTCCAAGCAGAGGTTGGTGGGAAGATTGTGACCGTTTTATCATATGCCCAGTTTTTGAGCGGACATAAAACTGGGCATATGATAAAACAGTCACAATCTTCCCCACCAACCTCTGCTTGAAGAGTACCTAATCTGTACATTTGTACGCAGCCCTACAGGAACACTGTGTCATTCTAAGTCTTCAAAATATTTCTTTACAGGTCAGTTGAGGTCTTGGCCAGTCCTGATCTTTGCTGCACTTGCATCATTCGAACTCACCATCGCCCAATCAACAAGCTTTGCTGGCATCCCATGTCCCCTGACATCCCAGCTGACTACAGCTACTGGCTGGCAGTGGCATCCAACCAATCAGATGTGCATGTTCACAACCTCCAGGCTGTGATTGGTCAGTCAATATTATTTTCACATATATACATGTATGTCTCATTGTCCTGTGTATGCTTTGTTCATTCTGATATTGATAATTATGTGATACACCCAACTGGTTAAAGTACATATACGAGGGTGAGTCAGTAAGTTTTGCCTTTTGCTTCATAACAGGCTCATTTTTTAATGAAATGAGTTGAAATTTAGCACAAATGTAAAGACACATATTGTCTTGGGACTGAACTATCTCACTTTATTGTTCAAATTTTCATGACAGACTGAGCTGATTTCAAACTGTCCACACCCTGGTATGTCCGTAGGAAGCAAGATCAGTTCCTCTCTGAGTCACTTACGATTTCTGTAAGAAGCTGAAATTACACATGTAGAATGACAAATGTCTCTTTAGGTTACATGCAAATTTTCATTTCTGAAATCTTAATAATCCCTGTTTTGTGTGTGATATTAGAGGCTGTTGAATTCATAGCCGAATACGCAATCTGTTGATTAAAGGTTTTGTAGATTACTTTTCCATCGATCAAGAGGAATGAAATTTTTAAAGACCACAATTTGCGATAAGTTTCGTTCCTCTTAAGCCCTGGGAAAGTAGTCTACAGAAACCATTGATCAACACTAGAAAGGCAACATTTGCGAGCAAATACAGCATGTTTAGCCATACTCCTCGCCATGCAAAAAATGGACTCTCCCAAAATAACAATGGACCATTCTAAAATACTTCCACTAAAAGAATGAATCACCCCAGTCCAAAATTGAGTTTAAAAACAATTATCAGTCTCTCCATACAGGAATGGAGTCTTCCAGTAGCACCTCAACACAATATGGACCAGTCCAAAACCATATCCACTTATTGATTAACAAATACACTTCTGCTAACAAATGGACTTTTTCATAATCATTCCAGCTCAAAATTGAAAGAAATAATTAAAGAATCCTCCCCTTGCAAGAATGGGATATTCCACGCCATCTCCATGTAAACTAGACCAGTCGAAAAAGATCCGCTGAAAATTACACTCTTGCGCATAATCAACCCAGTTCAAAATTGAATTAAAAAGATCAAGTTTTCCATAGCATACATAATGATATATATGAAGATTTGACCAAAGGAAATGACCAAAAACAACATATTTCAGCGATAGTATGGGTGAAATATAAGAATGTGACACGCCTTTGTTTGAATGCATGATTCAATAGTATACAATTCTTTGATTAAAAAATCGTTTTGAAAGGCTGTATGCCAAACATTTGAATGAGGGCCTGTGTACATAACCAAGGCAGACACATGTCAAATTTCACATTATTTTGGTTTAATACATAGGAACTGGAGATGTGTATCTTTGTTCAAAAAAAGAGACAGTGAACAAAGCCATGTAATCACATGTCCTAGGAATTCCCATACCATATTTGGCATGGATATTAGCACACCTGATACATGTGCAGTTTCAGTCCACTAAGGGTCAGAGCAATGTTCAATTATACGGTAATTAAACCTCCCATGTACTGCTCTTTGCTTCCGATGGACTTTCTAGGGTGTGGTCAGTTTGAAATCAGCTCAGTCTGTCATGAAAATTCTAACAATACACTGAGATAGTTCAGGCCCAAGACCATATGGGCCTTTACATTTGTGCCAAATTTCAACTCATTTGATGAAAAAATGAAGTAAAAGGCAAAACTTGCTGACTCACCCTCATACATGTAGTGACAGTACTAGTGTTGCTTACATATAACACATTCTCATATTTACAGAGTGATGAATGATGGCCTTTCATGTTTGAGTAAATCAAAATACATGTACTGAAAGGAACAGGAAACTCTCCTAGTCCTATAGTGCATGCAGAAAGAATGAATTATTTTAGCAAAGAAGGTTATTGCAGCATTTTCTCATGTTATGTAAATGAGCCCTAATTTGCATTAGTTATGTCTAATGATGTTGAAGGTAGGAAATTCCTATCATTTACTACTATGATAATAATATTTTCTCATTAATTATGATTATAGTTGACCTTGTAATTATTGATAAGGCCACACCAATCTTTTTTGCTTCACGGAAGAGCCTCTCCTGTTTTTCCTATTTTTATAAAAAATTAATTTATCAAAACTATTTCTCAATATCAATCCATATATTACATGGCAAAAGGTAAAAATTATAGTACTAGATGAAAGAAAGGAGTGCATTGCATAAAATGAGCCATGCAAATCTGAAACTTGAATAATCCTTCTAATCTATATCCTCACAAATATCACGCCTGACTGCGGGGTTAATACATTTTCATTGATATTTATTTTTTCATTTATTTATAAGACTCCTCCATTACAGAAAATGGAGGGGGAGACAAAATAGGTGATCACTCACCTCTGCAAGTTGTCTCCTCCTTAACAAACAAAAAGCAGCATATAAGAAATATCTGAAACTGATAGTGACCGAGACATTCAGGGACTGGTTCCCACCTACCCGGGGCGAAATCAGCCTAAGAGACACCCGAAACAAACACCTCCTGGCCACCACAAGACCAAGGACTAAAAGATACCAGAACAGTCCGATACCCTTCATGACCACCCTACTGAACGGTTCATGAGGGGTATAGATTACAATTGACAGTTGCTTAATATATGTATAATAATTATGTTTGTATTTAAACTTCCGACGTACCCGTCTTCAACCTACCTGTTTTAAGGTAGTGTTTACCTGTGATTTTAAGAACGCATTTATTGTTGATTAGGAACAATTATATTATCTTTGTATGTAACCGATTGATTGCCTAATGTCACTACTTTTTAAAAATAATGTGAAAAGTAAGCAATTCAGCCTATGGCTGCGAGGTACTCCATGTTTTCCGATCACAATGATCAAATAAAACCATTCATAAAAAAAACTATACAAATTATTATGTTTAGCCATACCTAGTATGGCTAAACATATTGTTTTTACTCATGTTTCTTCTTCTCCTGTCAAATCTTCAAATCGATTCATCTCTGTCATTTTTTGACCAAATGACCTGAAATTTGGTACAGAGGTAATGTAGGCAAAAACCAATGTGCGTTCTTTTCCTTTTTTTGATATTGACCTTGAAAGGTTTTTAGGCTATTTTTAGCATATCTTGGCCTCCTGCGCCCTGGTATTTCAACCGAATGACCTGAAATTTGCTGTATATGTGGCTTGAACAAATATTTAAAGGACTACATTCCCATTTTTGGCATACATATATTCAAAACGATTTATTTTGGGCTTTCTTGACAATATTTGCCACTTCTGTCACTTTCAATACTACATATGACCTAAAGGTCATTGACCCCAAGTGCCTTGCACCTGGCCTTGCATGCCTGTGAGCCTTGCGACCACCTGATTGGTCAATTGAGTTAATCTAATTACATGGCGCAGGTGTAGGCTAGTATTCATGCCAAATATGGTATGGGAATTCCTAGGACATGTGATTACATGTACATGGCTTTGTTCACTCTTTTTTTTAAAAGATACACATCTCCAGTTCATATATGTATTAAACCAAAATAATGTGAAATTTGGCATGTACACAGGCCCTCATTCAAATGTTTGCCATACAGCCTTTCAAAACGATTTTTTAAACAAAGAATTTTTTGGTTTCGTTATTTTCAACCCAAAGTGTATACTATTGAATCATGCATTCAAACAAAGGGTCACTTTAGTATAGCGCTGGTAAGCGTTAGATTTCCAGTCCCCCTGAAGCTTAATCTGTTCGGCTGGAATCCCGCAGTCCATAGCCCATGTCGCCCCGCCGCAACGGAGGCTGTGTCCGCTGTACTGAGTTTTTGGCCGCATAGATGAAGTAGGTGCCGCAACAAAGTCACGAATGGGTGGTGGGTCAAGGGTACGTATCACGCCCCCGTTTCCTGGGGAAGAACGAAGGCTGGTTCGTCTAGGTCTGCTGCATGTGTCAATGCAAATGCCTTCTCCAGGGCTGCAGTAGGGCACGGGTGAACCATTAACATGGGCGATGGGGATCTGTAGGGTCTGTTCTCTGAACTGGATTGTTTTGCTCAATCGAACAGTGATCACCGCGCCCCACTCGTAGAAGCTTCTAAGTCTTTGCGGCATAGGTGCTTGACGGAGTCGAAGCTTTTCGCTGTTTTTTGCAGTAAGTTTGATTTGCGGAAGAACAGGAAGAAGCCTACCAGACACGCAGACCAGAAGACCATGTGTTTGGCCTGGATGAAGTCCAGCTGGAGGTACATAGCGCACAGGATGTCCGGAGTGATGGGAAGCTTCTGCATGGAACAATCACTATGGATACGGCGAATCCCGCGCAATGTGGTTTGAAGTAGCCAGTTGTCGTGCAGAGGATTGTGCCCACGATAGTGGTAGTGTAGAGTTCCTTCACGTTAATGTGCATGTCGCCTAAGTCAGGGTCGTCATGACGACCCTGACATAGGCAACATGCACATTAAACAGTCACTGCTATAGAATACTGTAGGAGGGAAGAGTTTCTGTCGAGGAAGATTGCTGTCTCGTTGGAACTTGCCATAAACTTTGTCCACCAGTCCAAATCCGCCTTCGCCTCTCCTGTAAGTCTGGCAAAATGGCTGGGGCGACGTAGCGTTTTGGAAAGGTCAAAAAGTCTTGCATGAAAGTCTGCCACGGACTTCTTGAGCCGCCCAGTTAAGGCTGAGCAGCTCCCACTTTGAAATCCCCTTATGTTTGCTTAGTAGGGTCTGCAGGACGCCCAGTTTTTCACTTGGTAGGGAAAGTGTTCGCTCTACCGCGTCAGTCTCAATGCCGAGGAAGGTAATCCTTTCTGTAGGGTAGGCCACCTTACGCCAATTTATTTGGAAACCTAAACACGTTAACAGTTCAATCAAGGTTTGGAAGGCAAGACTGCATTCCTCATCACTCCGATTATGAGGAAGTCATCTAAATAAGCCACAATGGTGTGGTAACTACGACGTTTCAGCATCTCACTGATTGTGACAGTCTGTTAAATATTTCAGGTGACTTTCTAGCGCCAAAAGGTAACCATGTATGGTAATGGTATGTGTACTCACGGTCTCCATTGAACTGCCGGTGGCGTCATAATTAGATGGGTAGACAGGAACTGATGGGTACGCCACTTTCAGATCTATCTTCGCCATGTAATAGCCTGGTAGGTAAAGTGTCCGGGTTCTACATAGTCGTTTAGCGCTAATCCCACTGGGCGACTGCAGTCGTGAATGAGGCTTATGTCATCGGAATTGCCTTAGGGATAGCACCAAGTACGCTCACTTTCGTTGGTTTTGTGTTGCTCTGTTTATAGTTGTCTTCATTCAGTTCCCTGTAGATTTGCGCTTCAGCCTTTTCGTGCAATGTGGGGTCATTCGCCGACCTGTAGTTACGACATTCTGCAGGAAAGTTCACTGTTGTCGGGGAGGATACGAAATCCACTCTGCACTTCGTCTAATAAGAAATTAGGAGCCCCTAAGTCTAAGTAAGGAAGTCGTTAATGTCTTGTTTCGTACTGAGTTTGTCGGTTTGAATGAGCGTGGCCATTTTCTTTGTGTTGGCTACCGACCATGCAGGAATCTTAATCGACTCTACCTTCGGTCGGGAGCAGCTGGTACGGAGGATAATCAACGTCTGCCCGTCCCGTGCAATCTCGTGGTCGCTTTTCGGCTGCATGTACGAATCTACAAACTCTGGGATCAGGACAGGCTTCTCACATTGTTTTACCGCGGTGTTGTGTAGATAGAAAGACTCCTCGTTGACTTTCTGAGTCAGGGTGGCTCCCAGCAGGTCATCCACGCCTTCTACCTGGGCCAGGAGGTCGGCCAGCTCCTTGTCCGACTTCAGGTCTTCCAGCGTGACCTTTGCCTTCGGCGTCCCGTCCGCCGTGTGTAGCCTCTTCGTGGCCCGGCATAGCAGGGCGTACTGCCCCAACGACAGATCCAGAATTTGGAGCATCTCTGCTGTGACGCAGAGAAGTGCATCCTTGTCCGTCAATTCGGCCTTGACGGTCGCTGGTGTTAGTTTTGATGATTCTGTCCACTTTGCAAAGTCAAACTCCGCCATTGTGAGAGAGAAGGTTTCGCGTCTGCACTGTGCGACAGGCAGGAATGGTCCCGGCCAGGCCATGTGTTTATCTGCTTCCAATTAGAGGGGACCGCATATGGTCCGATCAAAACACAAATAAATACATTTTTTTCACCCTTATTCTTTATGTTATGTACTACCCTTATCTTGACCCCAGACTATTTGCCAAAATTGTTTGTTTTACCTTTCTTTCACTCCAATTTTTTCAGAAAAAATCTGAGAATCAACAAAAAGAATTGGTGTGGCCTAAAACTTAATTACACCTCGTGTACACTTTTTATACTCACAAAACAACTGCACTGTACGTGTAATCCTGACTTTATTTCGCAACATGACACATGTACTGTTATATATTATATATTTCCAGGAGCTGATACTCAGCCAGACGTCCCACCGGTCTTATCTGAACCCTTCCGTCAGGCCAAAGGCCACAAGGCAAAAGTGGTGGATTTGTCCTGGAATCCCTATCGGCCAGGCTGGCTGGTGTCTGCCTCATATGATAATACAGCTCAGGTTAGGCCGAACCTGTACATATTCATAGTCTGGATGTCCTCTACTGTCCAGCTATATTTGGGGCACCTGAAACGAGGATTAGCACAAAGTTCAGTTACTCAGTACACGTTGTTTGACACGCATGCATCGAGTCGTGCATCGCTATATTCACATGTGTGCATTTCATCAGATGGCGCTGAGTCTGCACAATCATGTCCATCGCCTCGCGCTGCGCTTACTATGCACACAAGTGTATTTCCTCACTATAAGGGGGGTAGACGCGCATTTTGTAAGCGTCAAAGCAGAGGGCAAGACGCCGTAATGCCGGACATTTTGAAAGGGTGTGCTGAGGCCTGAATTAGTCCATAAACATGTGCATTTCCTCAAAGTCAAACAACCAAAGTTGGCACATACTCATATTCCGTGAGTACAACAAACCGTCTATTTCCACGCAAAGCGTGGCGAGCCTGGCGTCATACCTCACGAACTTTGATCCGGTCACCTCGCGAACTGAATCAGCTGATACATTTTTTTCTTCTTTTTTTCAACATCATCTTTATTGCACAGACACACATTTAAAATCAACAACGTACAACATACAAGATGAGTGATTTAAAAACCTAGGTCGGCCCCTTAATCAGTAGAATCTGGAGGGCGCAAGGCAATATAGTTACGTGCATCTGCCTTCCGAAACATATAGACAAACTGTATTGCACAGGATATTTGCTGTATTGCACTTACATGATAATATACACAGTAGTAAATGTTCTAAAATGTAAATAGATGTTATCAGCTTGAAAACAACCCCAATGGTGCTTCCCACACAGGGGTGTTCCTTGCGCAGTAGATTGCGTAGGATGTGCAAAGCGCCCAGCGCCCTAGTCTGTGCTTCAGCTGTCTGACTTCTCTGTCTTTCCTGCCTACAGGGCATAGTGATTTTAACTTCGTAACATTGTCACTGTTAACCCATCCCCTGCTACCCACCTCTATGGTAACCACCGTAGCACTATAGTGACTATGTGAGTTTATCTCTTCCTTAAGATGTTCATATTTGGCCATTTTTCTATCTACAGCTGCTTGGGCATTTTGTTCAAATGGGACAGTCAGTTCAATCAGAGTCAACTTCTGTTCAGCTGTGTTTTGTATGGTAATGTCCGGTACGAGGGAGGTAGGCAGAATGTCCGGGGGTACTGTTGTGTGTGTCCCGCCCTCTAGGACGTCAGGGCTCAGGTCACATCTTATTGTAACCGGTGTCTCCGTCGTGAAGTGCCAATGCTGTAGGGTCGTTACCAGTTCCTTTACGATTGTGGTGCCAAGTGTATCTGACCGTCAGTGCCACTGGGCATGAATTCAGGACATGGCGAAGAGACTGGTGCCCTTGACACAGTGGGCATTTTGTTGAGAGAAGCTTTCCCCAGCGGACCAAGTTGTCCCGTGTTGGGAGCCAGTTCGTCATCCCGTTCACCGCGAACTCAAAGACACCTCGCGGGGCATTGTACAGGGAACTTCTCCATCCTACGTCAGAACTTTTGGCTTCCAGTAGTTCTATCCACTTTCCTTGTACCTTAAGTGTGCTGCAGTGTTCTTCAAGCTTACTGTCATTGGCCTTTTGCAGCCGGGCTTTGGTTGTTTGGCATAGCTTCTTCTTTGTTTGCTGGGAGTTTACTTGTTTGTCCTGGGAATCATCGTTGGACAATGTTGTTAGGCTTTGTTATTCCATAAAATAACCAGGGTTCACACCGGCACACGTCTCCTTACTACAACCGACTTGAGGTCATCTATTATTTATTGACGTCCTAAAGTGAGGAGACTTGTGAATACCTCGGTCGTATATTTCCTCATTACAAACTAGATCTGCAAGATGTGGGTTTCCTCACTACAGCCGGTATTTGCACGACTCTGGTGTTTTGTGCACCTTTTCGCATGGCTTATACGTCTGATAAATTGTGGTATAATTTGATTGTCTTTTCCATGACTATTGAAAAAAAAAACACAAAGTACAAGATGTACAGAGCCAGTAGTAAAGGATGTCCAAAAACAATGGCTTGTCTGACAAATGGTAAATCCTGACAAACAACCACTGATACGAACCCAAGTAGAAAAAGGAGAATGCATTGGTAGAATGCTGTTTTTCCCTTAGGCATGTAACACGTACACTGTCACTAAGGTGCTTAGACTAAGCAGAATATATATCCCATCTCTGTAAAACAGCGTATATTTATTTGAAGGCAAATGCACTTTGCTGTAAACAACAGATCTCTGTACACAAAACTTTTTGCCGACAAATCTTTGTTTCTTTAGTATATTTAACTCCTCTAGTAACAGCGTATAGAGCTCAAAATAATTAACAAACATTAAAAGACTTTGTACCTGTGCAGCATGATAAAACGACAGCTCCACCACTGCTGCATGCTCTCAATTGTAAATCTGATTTGCGGTCAGCTGCAGTTACACAGATGTTTCTGTCGCCTCCTTCCTTCAAGCGACGCGCCACTGCGTGATATATGTGCACATGCGCACTGCTTACACATGCGTAACCAAGGCAGCCCAACTCGTGCAAAGCATTTTGGGTCTAGGTGATCCTACTAATTTTTAGGGGTGTCAGGTATATTTTTTGCCAGGGCCTCAGGGCTAGCCTGTGTTTACTAGAGCTTAATGACCCCCACCTGGTTGCCTAGAGGGCGGTATCCGTTGGGCCGGCTGTGCTAGGAGTGCGATTTAGTCAGGCTAGCCTTAGGGTCTATTTAATTTATTTATTGGCATCAGGACCCCTGGCTTACAGCTTGGTTCCACGTTGTGTCATTGGTTCAACGTTCGGATTTGGGTTTGTAACCTTCAGATGCAACTGACTCCAAACAAGAACTCAGAACAACGTAGCGCCTACGTTCGTTGCCTGCAAACATCAGGCCTGGGATCAACCTCATATGCGTAACATTGCCAGCATCGTTTCCACCAGACGGCCGTTCTCTATAAAATGGAGACACACATTTTGCCCAGAAATCGGTATATATGTTATTCTCACTGAAAAAAACTTGTTTTTCAGGTCTCAAGTCTATTTTTCATTGTACGTGTATACAGTTACAACTACAGTTACAACTCCTGTTCTGTCAGTGTCATTTCCACAAAAAATGCAATGCAAACATGAATTCAATGTCCGCAATTGAATCAAGACTAAGACCAAAGCACAGCTATATAAACAGCCAAATACCTAATAACAAGCAAGAATTTGTATTGAAGCAGTAAGCCGTTGCAAAGTTTGATTTCAACCGGGACATTCTAAGATGAACTTACAAAACGAACACATTTTCCTGTCCAGTCTTATAAGCATTAGTGCAATACAAGTCACCAAGGTGACCATTCATTTGGGTCACACATCGTTTTCACACTCTGCCACCCAACCAGCATTTCTTGTTTCTGAATCTATTAGTAACGTTATCGCATGAAAATACCAAGATTGATGAAGAGCGTTTGATTCATGGTCGAAGCAAATATAGGAGCACGAATACACACATCATTCAATTCTCGAGCCAGAATGTAAATTGATTGGGATTTAGTATCTTTAAAGTTACACATGTTGTTGCCAAGCAGTCGCAAACTAAATAGACCAACATTTGCCCATGCCTGCTGTCCTAACTTTGTTAAAAGGCTTTGGACAAGAACCAGCGTAGGTGGTACAGGACCCACACCAGCTCTCTAAAAATTGTACATTAGGCAAGGATATTACCTATCAAGTATGAATAGAAAACACGTAGTAACCTGGGTTTTCCCATGTTTAGTAACATAATGATACGCTTAGTGGTGAGTGGAAGAATCGCAGTCTTTAATTCATAGCGAATGTCGCATCCCGCAAAATTGCCTTCGCGCAATGGGAGCTAAATCTTGGCATTCATCATGACAACGGTGGAGGCGATTTGAGCGACGTTCATGTTCACGTCGTCTGTACCATGGACATCATATGACCTTGCCTGTACAAAGGCAGTAGCTTTGGAGTTCAGATCATTGAAGCCATAGAACGTCGATGTCAGTTATCTCAAAGCAGATCTCCACGGTGCCAAAATCGTACAAGCTAGCCAGAGAACCTCCAGTCAGCCAGAGAAGTTGTCAGGCTCCGTCTTTGCAACCGTTGGCTCTGCTTGGAGACTAGATGTCAGAACTGCCGTGCACTGACCTCATTCCTTTGTTATTTATTACTAAATTTATGGGGCGGAGTTAATAATTATAAACTCTTTGAAATCTCGCCGCCCGGCTGATGGGTGCATCCCAGACCGTGCGCTGTGATTGGCACGCTGGCAGGCCGGCGGCTATTTTCTGGTGGTGCGCATGCCATTGGCATGGCAACGCGGCAATGAAACCACTTATGCACGAAGTGTATCATAACCAAACCGGCGTAAACAAGGCCCGATTACGGCGTAAAGAACCTTCAAATTATGCTTTGCCCCGTTCTCTTATAAATAAAAAGGAAGCCATGAGCTCTACTGTTTTATTTTCGCTGTAGGCCGCCGATTTTTCAGCCCAAGTCCCTGAGGCAATGCGCGACATGTGCGCCACTACATGACGAATTTTACATATCCAGCAAACAATCTTCACAAACAGTGTTGGCTCTTTGTGCGTTTTTCGCGGTACGGAAGGGAGGATCCGGAGCTACGCATAATTCTATAGAACATTTCTGCCCTGCTGGACGTGAACCGCTGGTAGGTCGAGAGGCAGCAACAGTGGAGTGGGTGCCATTGAGCGTGCTGTGGGGTTCATTTTAGTGATATCAATGGGACATTCTGGCTTATTACAGCATGTGATAGCTTTCTATTACAGGCATTATACCCCGTGGGGTGTCCTGCGGGGCGCCCCGTGGGTTCGGGTGCTCCGCGGGGCCCCAGCTTTTTTTGGGGTAGATTATGGCACAAGGGAGCGCCAAAATTTTCAACATTCAACCCTCTGAGATGACAGTTCCTACATTTTGAGGATTTCAAAGTAAGAATTGAAGGCTGTCGATAACAGCGCTGACAAGTTCACTCAGACAAGTGAGAATGCATTAATTGACGTTTCTAACAGAAACCCTTTAGGTCTCTTCTGGCAAATGGTGTGACTTCAGCCAGAAACAGCGGCGTATAAGTAATCTTAAAGTCACAATGGGACCTTTATATAGACCTCGGCTGTTTGCATTGCAAGCTTTGTTTGCGCAATTGGAATTGCCAACCTTTGAGATCACAATCCATTGATTACTTCATGCGTGACATTTTAAATTAGGTGGACGACCTACAGGATGAGTCTGTTGGGCTGTCATGAGTTGGCAAATTATGCGACAGAGCAAATTTTAATGGTACACCTTCTCTGAAATTCAGTTCGAAATTCAATTTGAAATTTTCAAAATTCAACCCTCAGAGATGACATAAGGTGACATTACTACATGTAGCTGGCAGAACAGAAAAGGGCCGTATACCTTACCGCGCAAGATCTATAGTGAGTCGTTCTCGTATGTGGCAGCGTAGAAAACGCGTTTAGTGGAGAGCAGGATGGTCACTTATGTTCCTGCCAAGAAAAGCCTCGTAAGGCCCGATAGTACCTTGCAGGTCATAAGGTACTAGGTTTAAAATCTCAATCTATGGCCATCTGTGGTACAAGACGGCCAGTGACCATCATTAACTTTATTGATGGTAAGACAATCTGACTAGGGTGCAGCAGATACCCGTCTCGCAAGTCGGGTACTGGTCATCATCTGTAAAAGCGCACACAATGTACCGTGAAAACATCAGCAACTTCGCTCGAAACAAGTCTGACTGCTACATCTGCTCGTAAATTAAAGGCAATCTCGTGTCAAGCACACTGTGGGATCATTCCCTTGTATGTGCCTTGATATTGCACAAGATTTTGGGTGTTCAGTGGATTGTTCCATTGTGTAGAAGGGGAGGATTGCAAAACAAAGCAGACTGCGGACATGACACTCGTTTGTGACTTAGAGCAAGGTTGGAAAAGTTTGACAGCGCTTTACGCACAATCCATCAACTACGTTTTACGCTAAATTCCGGGTAGCTGCTACACATTATGTAGAATTAAAGTGACCTATAACGCTCTATGCAAAATACACCAAATACGCTCTACGTTGAATTGGAGGGGTCGGCAACGCTTTACGTAGAATTAAAACGGCAGATTACGCTCTATGTAAAAGGGCATGCAGGCCCCCACATATGTATCACTACTCGATACTGTTACTCTAATTTGAGACCCTATAAAAAAGATACAAAATGAGTTCTGTTCATCGCACAAACAATGTCTCAAAACGTGGCCGTCCGGTTTTGAAAGCCGCTCAACGTTTATAGAATAGATTCGTGACATTTTGTGGACTATGGTTATCTTTTCTGGACATAGGACTTGAATTTTACATTGATTTTGTTTTGTCACAGTAGTTGAATCCTTTTTGCATACTATTAGTAATCTATACAATACAGGCATTAATCTATTCATTATCAGCACCTGGTAACTAACCCTTTGTTATGTGTAAGCATGCCGATTTCAATTGTTGGAGTGTTTCCCAACGCTGTTTTTCTTGTTATGGCTTGCGTTCCATTTTAAACTTACATTCTGCTAACTCAGGGTATCTTCGGAATGATCAGTTTTACAAACACATCATCATCATCACCGTTTTCATCGATCAACGCAAGTGACGTCAGGACTTCAATATGTGTAATATACTTTTGACATTTGAGGAAATAGCAAGAATTAAGCTTTAGAAATGTATACAACGAAACTTATATCAATTCTATACTGAGGAAAAGATTACAACAGAGCACAATCATGTATTAAGTAATATAGCAAAATAGAAAATGTCAAAATCTGAGGCGGGAATACTAGCATATAGTCGGTTGTTGCGACTGCGCTACGTGCGGAAACCGCCTATATTGAAGACGTGTGATGTGTTAACAGCGTAGGACGCAGAACGGTGGGCGGGCAGAACTCACATGGTCCCTGCACGTCAAAGCCATGACTAACAAGGCAAGACGGACTGCTGGCATGCTTTGCACCCTTCGATAAAAGGTGTCTAAGGACACACTACTCAGGTTGTACAAGATCATGACTAGACTGACATTTTATGGTCAGGCCTTACAAAGCGAGACGAAAAACTGGTGGAATCTGTTCAATACCGCACGACCAGAATCATAAGTGGTCACCTTGGAATTCCGTACCCCTCTCACCACACCGTCTACTCCCAGCTATCTCTTCTGTCGCTCGTCTTTCGCCGCAAGTTGCACACAGTGGCTACTCTCTACAAACTGTTGAACGAACACTGTCCACCTCACTTACAAGGTCTTCTGCCATCTACCAGGTCATCTAGTAAGTGTAAGAACTCAAAAGGCCTTTTTCCACAGACCCACCCAACTGTGGAACTCCCTCCCATCCGACACACAGACTGCCCTCTCACTGTCTACTTTCAAAACTGTGGCATGGAAGTCCCTTGGGTACACATTCTCTGTCTAACTTCCCAATCCTAGTAAGAACTTACCATGGCCATGTTCTAGTGTACACCCATTTTACAACTCAAAACGAGATTGCACTACCAGTTGGTAGATAGTGAATGTACTCCCTTTCTGGATTTAATAGTGTGTTATTTAAAGAATGGATTTTACTGGTGAGAGTTTGATGCTTGTATGATGCTCCTTTTTATCTTGTTAATTAATGTGACCATTTTATCCTATTATGTATGTATTGTGTTACATACATACATGTACTGTAATAGGATAAAGTAGTCACATTAATTAACAACCTTGGCTGTACCCTGTATACAGCCAAACCTTGGCTGTACCCTGTATACAGCCAAACGAATAAATAAACCCCGGGCGGGAAAGCTGAGCGGAAAAATAACTTTGGATAGCAGAGTCTGCACATGTCCGTGTTTTGCTAACAAAATGTGCGTCTACTCCGCTCATACCTATAGTTATAGTGAGGAAATGCACTTGTGCGCGAAGTTAGCGCAGCAACAGGCGATGCACAAGTGCGAAGTAAGTGCTGCCAGATGAAATACACAGGTGCAAAGAATCCTTTTTCCTACGCATGCAGAAACTGTAATATGTTTTATTAATGATGGCTTACATGAGACTCCAACAAATGTCAGAATTGTAGTGATGATGTTCTGTACTTGTCCATGTGTCTGGTAAAAGTTTGTTTGTAACATATGATTGTTATGTTTCTTGAATATCATGTAAAGGGACAGTGTTGTCATTTTGAAGGTGTGGGATATGACGAAAGAAAAGGCTGTGTCCAACTTCCGAGGCCACCAGGGAAGAGTGCTGTCAGTGCAGTGGAGCCCAGTGGACCTGGACATGGTGTACAGTGGAGGGGATGACTTCTCTGTGCAGTCATGGAAAATATCTCAACAGGAACATAAAGAGCCACCCATTGGTCAGTAAACTAACTTGATTATAGCAGTAATGGATGGGGGGTGGTCCATATTCCGACATATGTTCTAAGCAAACACACAGTCCTTTTGTTAAGGTGTGTATGACACTGAACCCATGGAACATGAGCTTTAATCTTCAGATATACTTATAACTGAGATTAAAGCTTCCACAGGCGTGCATTTCTTTTTATGTTTAGTGCTGTGAACATAACCATGAAAATACGAGGTGATTGCTGGACAAAGCGTAGCATTTGAAGCATGAGAAATAACACTGAAATACTCTTAAACTGTTTATCTGTCTCAAACAAACTCAATATTTTAATTCTGCCGATCTGTGCTGTGCTTACAACATTGCAAGTATCGTCAATGCCTTTTTGCATTTCATGATCGTGGTCACATTGAAATCAAATCACGTGATTGATAAATATGGCGGAACGTGGAGACGTTGTAAACAACGCACCTTGTTTCAGCTCAAATTACCCAAGAATAAAGACACTAGCAAGAGACAGGTTTGGGTTTTTGTAAATATCAATGTTCAATAAACATTTCTTGTACTGTATATGTGATGTTATCCTGGATTATTCCATATTCTACACTGAGTAATTCAGCTGAGTTGAAGGCCATGTTCGCAGGCAGTTCGTTCGTCAACCTTCGACAAAGGCATAAATTCAAACAGGTTTTTCAGTCGTCGGTTGTGGGAGCTCACGAACTTGGACATATGTTGTGACCTTGTCGTTTGCAACATAGAAGCTTGGTCTGTTCCATTCCATATGTATTACTTGTGAACAACCATGCATAGATCTGCGACGATAATTCTTCAAAATATTTTCGAATTAGGGGTATGTCGGAATTGCGAGCCCTCCCGTTATCCTAACTCGGATATTGTGCCTGATTAAAGCAAACAACCATTTTCTTCTTACATTGATAATCAAGATCTAGCCAACAGATGTTGATTCAACATTAGTCAGAAGTATAAAATTGGAAAACTTACCCCAATCCAGCAGTAGTGTTTCATCAATCAAGTATCATCCATGTTTAGATCACAAAGTGCCAGGAAGGAAGCCCAAATCTAAGGGAAAGGCAAAGAACAGGGGAACAGAGCCTCATAAACCACAGGACCTGAAACAGCCAGGTGTTACCAGGGGCCAGGAGGAGGTTGTTGCAGCCCTAAGTTGTCCAACACCAAGCCATGTTATATCTAGGGAAGTGGGAAATACTACAACCATTCTTGAGTCTGAGGAGCTGCTAATACTCCTGGAGGAGAAGCGAGCACAGCTGATGGGGAGACAGAAGGCGGGCGACAGTATAGCGGCTGTGGCTCAACACGACCACTGTGACGGGGACAGTTCTTCTGTATCTATTGAAGGCCAAGAGGGAGCTGGTCAGCTGAAGGGTCAGAGGTCACTCACTGTGGAGGCGGTACTACCACAGCAGAGGACCAGTGATACTGCAGTTATACCTGTTGTGGAGTCAGCAGCTGAGATGAGAGGTGGGAATCATTTCTCCTAGCTTTGTTTGTGATATCAATGAATGATGTCACATTATGGGATCTCTATACCTGCTGATTATGTATGATGAAAAATGCTCCATTCTAAGGCAATTTGCCTTGAAGTGCTTGATACACCAATGACACCAAAGTATACTGTTTTTTTTCTGATTAGGCCACACAAATTTTATCAATTGCTTCTCGGATTTTTTCAGAAAAGAATTAGAGCGACAGGGTGAAAAGAGGAAAAAAAACTTTATGCAAATAGTCTGGGGTGAAGATTATAAAGGGTTTACATAACATATAAAACTAGAGTTCCACGAACACATTATCTTCGCCAAATAATCAAGGCTTATTATGGAGAGTGATTAATATTTACATGCTTATCACCCCCTGCAAATTTGATCATATATCATACCATTTGGAAGTTATGATGGGGGGGGGGGATGAGTCCAGTCTAGATAGGGTTGAAAATCATTTGGTGCTACAGGACTAGTATATATGTCTAGTGTGCTGATATATGTTATAACTGGTCATGAAAAAATATTGAAAGTGAGGATGAAATAGTACAGTCAATATATATGAATAGAATATATCTCTACTCCAGACCATACACATTTTGAAAGACATAGTACATGTGACTTTTCCATACCTAGCAGTGTTGCAGTTTTGGTGCAGTGTACAATGTACTCTCCAAGCAGAGGAGTGGGTCCGGCTGGTTTTTGACGTCTTTTTAGATGTTTTTGTCAGGCTTTCTATTTTGTCCCCTTTTCGTTATGTCACCAACCGTGTGTTGGACAAAATTGCCTAAACTGAACAAGTTAAAAACCAACCGGACCCACACCTCTGCTTGGAGTGTAGTGAGTGTCCCATCTGTTTTTTTTATGCCCCATCTGTTTATTTATATTTTTAGGCAAGGCCCTCTTGACCTGTTTTCGGGAACACTGTCACATGTCCCATTATGAAATATGAAATGCAGTGGATTTACTTCCCTTACTAATTGTGTAAATTACCTCCTGATTTGCATAATTAGTCATTGATTATGTAAAGCACCATCTGAGGTCTCTGACATACCAAACATCACGACGATCTGTCGACCCCTTCTCAAGTTATTCATGTCCGAAGGTCAAAGCCAAAACACCCACTGCAGTTCCAAACAAGCCGCTAGGGGGCCCAAACTTACACAACTTACTTCCTGTGACATGAACTATGTACCACACAAAAATAATGACCATAGCACTTTCAGAAAATAAACCCCTTTCTTTGATCTAGTACTATAATTTCAGTAACAAATTACCGTTTGCTATATAACGTTATATGAATTGATATTGAGAAATATTTGTAATAAATAGAAAATTAATATAACATGTGACCACACCTTTTAGGTATGTGCAGGCCTTTATAACCTATTTTGGTGGCTATTGAGTTTTACAACTGAACAAATAGTAAAACCATGAGTAAAAATTTGTGGATGGGAATAGTGACCCAAGAAGCCCTATTGGGAGAAGCAACAAAAAAAAATTGGTGTGGCCGTACATTCAACCATAATAAGTATTTTTCAATGAACATAGGCATACGACCTTCTTCTTAGATCTGATGTTATTGAACAATTTCTTGGTTAACGGAATTTTAAAAAAATGCTAGATTGGGAAATCAACATGAAAACAGAATCTCAGAGGAAAGTTTGTACTGCACACAGTTTCACGGAGTGAACAGGGTCAGGTGCAAGTTTTCACCCCAGCCTTCTAATTTAATGATGTCCCCGTGCTAAAATTTAAACAAATAAATCCGTTAACCAAGATATTAAATTGGTGTGGCCAAAAATCTAGGTGCACAGAGAGAAGTTTGGGTGCATAAAATAAGATAAAATAGAATGTCTACAAAACATGATTACAATGTTAACCCTAATTTTTTGCCTACAGATAGCCTACAGATATATCTAGGTGCACTGGTGCACCCACAGTAAAAAAAAATAGGGGCACAGCTCCAATTTTGGGTGCACAAAAGTGCATATATGCACCCAGTGTTTCAAGCCCTGCAAATCAGCAGTTCTTCTGCCAAGTAATGAATTTAAAATCCCTCATTGACATGACATTGAAGGTGGCAGTCATTTTGAAACGTTCTCTTGGGAAGCAAACATAGTTGTGATTACATAATACAGTTGCAATATGTTTGCTCTGTTTGCTGCTCAAAATAACCTTTTTTCACGAGCTACAGTCCTAGGTTCTAAGCCTGGCTGTCATGTTCACTGTTAACCTAATTTGATTACCCATATGGTAGAAATCAAGAATTACCAGTATGATTTGTCAGGTTTGATGTTCAATAACATTAGGTCTATATCATACAAATGTCTCTGTTCATTGAGTATTAATTATCATGACTGAATATAATAAGAAAATGTTGTACAGTATTTTGTTGTTATTGGTTTCACAAGCACTTTGAATTTAAAAATTTCATATCACTTGCTTTTAAGAATGTGAACAACACAATTTTGGTGATAACTCAGCAAGGAGAATGTTAATCTAACATAGACATGGGTACAGTCCAACAGGACTTTGTTAGTTGTCAGAAGGTACAACCTTCCTGTCTATTCCTAGTACATTGTTGTGAGCCAAGGGTGATTTATCTTTAACCAAACACGTCTAAAAACGGAGGGGGGGGGATTAATGCAGTCACTGCGTATGTTATAGTTACTCTAGTTATAGTTATCACTGCCAATGGACATGTAGCCTCCTATCATTACTGTGTAGATTCAAGAGTTCATAGAAAGAAGAAGAAGGGGCGGTCACTGTTTCCTTTATCAGCTAACATGGACAACCGTGCCAAGTGTCACCTTCAACAGGACTGTCTGACTCTGGCAGATTTAATGTATGGTGAGTTCAGACATCTGTCTTCTTACTACATGTACTTTGAACTTGAGAAGCCACAGTAGAGATCCTGTATTCTTACATTTGTTGTAGAGAGTTGTTACAGTGCAATGTTCTGACTTTTACAATTACAGTTCTGACTTTGTCTTTGGACTTTTGCCCATTACTGCACTCACTCACTCACACTCACTCACTCACTCAAATAGATAATGATTGTGTATGGTTTACTCTGCTCTTTTTTTCCCAAATGCCCACAAGCCCATAGCCCGTACACAAGGCAGTGAAAATTGATTCCATCACAGCTATTCAAAAGTCGAAAATAGGACAGCAAACAATAGTTTGGACATAACATGCACACACTCTGTTATCTGGATAACGTAGTTGGCTGTTGTCCCTGCCACTGCTGTAGCCTAACTCCTGGATCAGAGTGAATCCGGCTGACCAGATCTTGCCAGATTCAGAAACCTGGTATAAAAGTGCAACCCCCATATATTGTAATACTCCTATGTCTTCTTATTTTCAATCTGCAGTACATCATTATGATACCAGTCACTGACGAAAGACAGTGGATACTGTCTGAAACGTCTGACTGTTTCAAAATCTTATCCAGTTGCTTGAGTAATTATTTTTGGCGTATCTTATTACCTGGATGTCTAACCTTCATCAACGCATCATTATGATAGTTTTTTTCCTTCAACTTGCTTAGTACATGCATGTGATCAATAACGGGGGGTGTCCATAGTCCGGTAACTGTTCTAAGTGAATGCGCAGGTCTTTTGTCATCGTACATTTTGCCCTGAACCCACCAAAAACAAGCTTAGATCTTGTAACAGGCATATAACTGTGATTGAAGCTACACATACATAGTTTTCATTTAAACAGTAGCGTTCCGCACTTTGTTTTATTACGCACAAAAGTCACGGCAGTTTTGGGGTTTGCATTCTAGTGGAACGTTCTAACACAAAAAGGGGGTCCAAACTCCGGTAAGGTGACAAGCAGGTCATTATCGTGGATGTTTAAGCATCCCATGTAAATAGAATTACACTAAAGCCTTGCAATATCATTTTTTATCGCAAATATGTGCCATATTTTGTATTTCAGTGAGATAGAAATTTCCCTTGTCACTGTGAGATCAGCCTGCCGCCGAAAACAAAATGGCGGGACAGTGTTTACGTTGCCTGCAATCGTATGCCTTTACGCTTTCAGTTTCATTGATGGTCTTTTCAACCTTGTCATTGATAGCAGCAATATCTATGGGATTTTTTCAGTCGGTAGGGTTCAATTTTCGGGAATGATCGGCGCTCTACCGGCGGGTTGACTAATTTAATTGTGTTAGGCACCTCTTTTGGCTGCCGTCATACGTCATTGGTAAAGATAGTGGAGCGACAGGATGAACACTGCGGCGTCATTTTAACTCCGATTATCCAACTTTAAAGGCAAAGATGGTATATAGGTTTGTTTTAAGAGGAAGTCTAATGAATGTCCTTCCTATATATGGTGGTATCCTTTTACATGTTGTCTTCTACGATGAGAAATTAAAGAGTTTCGAAGGGCATGTTCTTGATGCGTTCGCTCGTCAACCCGCACGGAAGGCGTCAAACTTGTGCAATTTTTGAAATCTTTATCCGTTGGGGCTTACCAACTTCAACACATACTCCAACTTCGTGGTGATTTACATGAAGGTTTAGTCCATAACTAGGTGTACTTATTATATGCAGTGACCCATGCATATCTCCACAACAATGATTTTTAAAACCTTACCGGACTATGGACCTTACCGGACTATGGACACCCCCCGTTAGCCAATTAATAATAGAATGTTAAACTTCTTTTATTGGAAATAACATTGGAACTGCCAAACACATCTGTCCAGTTCACATCAGAAGTCTACATGTACATATTCACACTACTGTGTCAAATGACTGGAAAGGAATGGCATTTCACAAGCGAAAAACTCTTCAGCCATGTTCTTGCTATCTTTAGAAAGAGGTGACAGAGACGTAGCCTCTGGAAGTGGAGACCTCATTGGACTTGGGCTTTTCTTTGACAGGAAAAGTTTGTACAAAACTTTCAGAGAAGAAAGTAAGTTTAGCAAAATATAAATTCTATGTTAGAAGTGTAACCTTTTCCATAATGATAAGGGATTGAAAAAGGCATGTACAACCTACAATCTGGGAAAAAGGTTCAAGATTGCAGAAAAAGACAAAAATACAATGTAACTATTTTGCACGTTGGATAAAATCAGGCTCAGTATTATGAATGTGTGAAGCAGCCTACAAAAACTACATGGATATTTAGATTTTCAGTTCCAAATACATGTACATTTGTACTTGTAGTAGTGTCCAATAAGAACATACTTTGATGAGATTATGCTCCAGAGCAGTGACAAATCATTACCAATTTATATTCAAATCTCAAGAATTACAGAGCTACTGTCTGCAGCAGGCTTGGGTATTTGTAGCTAATTTGACTTAAACAATTAGAGATAGAATTTTGACAAAATTGCAGGTAACAACGAAATGTATTTGTAGCGTTGATGAAGCATATTCAGAAGAAATGTTGACATTTGTTATTGACACTTCATCTTGTAGACACATGTGTAAGAGGATGAAAGTATTATCATGTGAGTGTTACAGATAGAAAAGTGAATGAATGATCAGATAGAAAAGTGAATGAATGATCTGTACAGTACAAACGGATATACATGTACATATAGAATACAACACAGGGTATTCCATATCACCCGAGGTACCAGCCCGACCGCGGGTAGGATCGACCCGCGGGAGGGCTGGAACCGTATTTCATTTATGTCATGCCCACCCGAAAAAACACACATTTCAATGCGGAAAGCACCAAAAGTTGAGGGAGTTTTGTGTCCTCAAACACTAAACTGTAACAACATTGATTCTAACCTCCGAATCCGCTATTCGAATTTTCGGCGGCGGCACAACCGGCGCGCTCGAAATGCATTCTTAATATTCTGCCCGTGACAACTCCCGAACCCTGAATATGGGAAATTATCACATAGGTAGATGGCGTCGACCAATCAGAAGCCTCCATTGCCCACAATAAGTGGTCTGTTATCACGCCATAACACACCACTTATTGACGTCATGTCAGAACGCAACCGTTCCATTTTGCAGAGGGGGTATCTTCTTGATGAATCCTTTTCTTAACCTTGTTTAAAAAATCTTTATAACCGTTGCATTTTGTAGAGGGGGTATCTATTTGATGAATCTTTTTCTTAACCTTGTTTAAAAAAATCTTTATTGTCTTAGAATTCCTAAAAATTTCCTTAGAATACATGAAAAAGGGAAAACAAATTTGAAATTCCCAAAAATGTTCCGCGTGTTCCATTTGCTGTTGGCCAAAGAAACCACGTTCTATCTAAGGTTCCGCGCGTTCCATTTCCTGCTGGCCAAAGAACCTGTGTTCTATTCAGGTTTATCTGAGGTCATGTTGCAGGGAGATTCTTCAATGATAACATTTTCTGACTGACCTGAAACCGACCCTCCTATCCTGTGTGGTTGAAATAAATAAATCAGGCAACAGTTGTACATATTCTTCATCGTCTTCTGTTAAAAAAGGACAAATGTGAATTCTGAAATGCATTCTTAATAGTATAAGGGATCTATGCGTCAAACAGAAATTGTCTACTCTTATATGCGTCAGTTTGGATAAGCTATATGATAATAACGTTAATGACCCGCCTCTTCCTCGGTGTATATGGTGTCATAACGCCTGGTCATGTGCTATAACCACCTCATAAAACCACCTCGTTCGCTTCGCTCACTCGGTGGTTTTATTCGGTGGTTATAGCACATGGCCAGGCGTTATGACACCGTATACACCTCGGGGCGGGTCATTAACCCTTAATTATCACACGGTCCGGAACACCCGTATCAGGCCCAGGCATGACATAAATGATTCTATGACTATATATTCAGGTTATCATACATGCATTGCTAATCAATAAAAAAGCATTGCATTGACGGACTTACTCTGGGAAAGCAGAAAGCTAGGTGTTCCTTTTGTCATTAGGTTTGAACCATTTAGAGAACGGGCATCTGGATCATAGCCTGCAGCTGGCCATCTGGAAAGGTGACATTGTTGGAGCCCTGCAGATGGCCAGCCAACACGGCCAGCTGACTGACTGGTTAGTGGCCATGGCACCTCTAGGTGAGTCAGATGCAATAGTACTACATGGCATTTGTACAGAATAAAAGAACTCTTTTTTTACACAACCAAGTGATTTATTCAACCTACATTTCAATAACCGTCTGTCACCTTCTTCAAGGCAATTCTGACTGGTTCACATTGCACTGCAGCACAGGGATTGCTGCTTATTCCCAAACACAAAGTATTTAACATTAGATATATACAGTCACAGGGAACGGCATCACAATGCCGTCCCAAATGTACAGACGTGTAACACATACACATCATTGAGCAAAAAACAATGTAGCGATTGTCATCTACTTCTTAAGAATGCAGTCCCAAACGTGACGTCTTAAAGGGGCATATTGTAGAATCTGGTGGGCAAAAACTACAAATAGTAAGAATTTGAAAGATCTACACTAAGATTCACATTTCCACCATTAATAAACGACGCAAAACGTGTAAAATCTGGTTCATTTACAAATTAACTTGCGTCCTACAAGTTAATATGCAAATAAGCCAGCGTAGAACGCTAAGAAATTATCGAATCGACCGTTAGGGTCGGAGATCAAGCGTCATAGGAAAATATCACCACAAGTGATCAAACTTCAGAACGTCGCACGTCTATCGCGTGTTCGGCGATGGTTCGACAAAATGGCGGACAAGTCAAGTGGTGGTGGGGATTGCGTATACATTTTTTTTTAAGTCGTCCGCACGATACTACTATCGCATCCATACGTGATGAATATTGCTGTGCAGTGTAATAAGGTAGATTCAACTAATGATGTAGAAAAATAATCCAAAACAAAGAATTTTGTTTTATGCTCATGTCACAATATGCCCCTTTAACAACCCGAGAATTAGATTCCTTGAACACAAACGCCCCAGCTCGCATTCGTCTGAAGTCTCTCAACACATCCACATTGAATCTCCGGGCCATACCGTTTCACTGGACAAAGTCAGAATACTGGACACTGAGCAGGACTACTTTATGAGAGGTATAAAGGAGGCCATATACATCAGGGCACTCCAGCCATCACACAACAGAGACAGTGGGCGTTCTAAACTTCCTGGCACGTTTACATAATGTAACGTATACGTAATAACATGTGTCAATAAAGTCACGTGTCTGTAACTCTCGCGAGTTTACGTTCGGCAGTGATTGGTCATTATTGATCCTGAAGAAGGTGACAGTGGTCGTCGAAAATTTGATCCGTGAATACCTTAGTGTTGGAAGAAAGTGTAGCATTGTATTATGATTACTACCAACACAGATAAGCTTTCATTATACTAAGTCACTTTGTCCAGCTCGCTTGTTAGTCAAAATTACTATCAGATGCTTTACCAGTCCTGGTAAACAAAAAGTGGGAATCAGTCTATGCCAACTCTGTAGCCTGGAAGCCATATTCTGTAAATTAATCAATAATCAGATAGAAGGACAGAGTCTTAGTCAAATGATTTACTGTTTTGAGAAACTTGGAAGACATGTTGTACAAGACACCATGTGACGATATTTGTAGACCCTTGGGAATGCTTGTGTTTCAGCTGGCCATGACGTGTGGTTACAGACTGTTGAGGCCTATGCACAGCAACTCTGTGGCCAAGACCAGCTTTATAAGGCGGTAACCTTCCTGATGGCCTGTCATAAAGTCCCTGAGGCAATTGTTTTGCTGAAAAACAAAAAAATGTTCAGGTGAGAATACTTTTTGTTCCAGGTCAGTCTGTGTCTTGTCTGTTGTTCTTCACCTTGCAATGGTTACACTTGTTACTTCATGAAATATAATTAACAAAGAAAACAAGAATGCTTTTTTTTTTCAAAGTTGGTCATGCAACCATTACCATGGTGGCAGAACCTCATTTGTTGATGAGTAAAAGTGCACAGTCTGCTCGTTGTTCACACTGGCAGAGTTTGGTTGTGCATGTGCAACATCACATTTAGCACAGTGACAATCTGTTAAGTTTAAGTGCAGTGTTAAAAGAAGTTTTATTTTATTAAGTTTGACACATAAAGATATGTTATAAAGTCGGCTTCCATCTGTTTTACTGTACATTGTAACTAGGAAAGTGTATGCACTTTATAATGAGTAAAAGAAATATACATATATAAATGTTTGTGGTACATCATGCAATGTTGCTGTACATGTCTTCGTTTGGATGTTTGCTTATTTCTCTGGTTCACTTTCAAAGTTAGTCTCTGAAAGTGAACCAGAGAAAGTTAGTCTCTCTGCAGTCGGGGCAATACTATTCATAGAAACTACATGTACATGTAGATAATAATACTAGAAGCGCAACATTTTCGACAGCAAATACAGCATATTTCACCCATCTCCCTCCCCATGGAAAAATGTACTTCTAAAAATCACCCCTGTGTAAAGATTTCTGCCCAAAAGGAAACTATCGCAAAGTCATTTCAGTCAAAAATGGAGCTTGTGTCCCCTATGCCAGAATAAATTCTTCCACAGGAACTGCCATGCATAGTGTACCTTTCGGAAAAAAATCTATTAAAAACAGCAATCTTTTGTGTAACCACACCAGTCCATAAGTGATTTGTTTAAATTCCACATTCCATTGGCACCCTAATATAAAATGGACCAGTCCAAATTACTACAACCCAAGCATTAACTACTCTAAAAATCATCATCATCTTACAGATAAAAAGATTCCCCCTGTTCCCACCCCGCATTGCTCTCCTTTGTCAAAAGACACCTGGGCAAGCAAATTACAACATGTTCACCAGTACACTGAATAATTTTGGGGATTCTTCAAAAGCCAATGACAGAACCTCGGTAATAGGCATCTAAGAATGAGTTTTATTATGAGTACCTTCCGAAATAATTGAATTTACCGGTCCCGTAGAACTAAAGACTGTCGAGCACCATGGGCAAGAGGACTTTCCTTTCAATCATCCATGCATGTGTACCATGTAATAGTCTGCCTTGTAGAGGCTCACAGTGCTGTAATTTTTTGCTCTTAATGTCTTCAGCCAAATTAGATGCAATTTGGAGTGACTTGCACAGTATTGAGTGTTACATAAAAGAATGCATTCATCAAAGTTGATCAAATATTTTCCTGGCTTTGGATATTAATGAATACAGGAGAGTCCATGTGTGTGATATTATTATTGTCAATGTTGTTTCTCCTGTGTTTTCTTGATATCCCAGGGAGGCCGTTGCCTTGGCCAAAGTCCGTCTCTCTCCCCATGACCCTGTATTACTGGATGTGTACGATGCCTGGGCAACTGAACTGCAGAAAGATCATTATGAGCAGGCAGCAAAGTGGTGAGAACTTTTGTACCTATGCATGTGGAAAGGTGATTGACAGACTGTGAAAAACATACTATTAGTCAGAGTATTAGTTACCTAGTAATATGTGAATGCTTGATATAAAACTATGTCAGGAAAGGCTGATTCCTTGTCTGTCAGAAAAGTTATCAAATAAAGAATGTAAATCAAAACATACATTTTTAAATGCATGATTGTATAATAACTAGAGTTCCACGAACACTTTATCTTCGCCAAATAATCAAGGCTTATTATGGAGAGTGATTAATATTTACATGCTTATCACCCACTGCAAATTTGATCATGCACCATACCATTTGGAAGTTATGCTGGGGGGGGGAGAATGAGTCCAGTCTAGATAGTGTTAAAAATCATTTGGTGGTACAGGACTAGTATATGTGTAGAGTGTGCTGATATATGTAACAAGTTTAATGAACTTTCAGATGCTACAAGTATCGAATTCCTGCCATTGATCACTATGGAATTATGGTGTTTCCTCATCAATTATGCATATTGGCTCCCATATGCATAATTACCATCTATCTAAATCAAATTATAACTTAACAAACCAAAAGTCATGATGATCCATTGACCCCTTCTTGAGTTATTACCAAATGAAGGGCGCACAGCTGGCACACAGCTGGGTGACCTAAATCCCAAGCCAGGCAATCCTTTAAGTGTCCCTGAATTTAGGTCGAGTAACAGCTTTCAATGGGATTATACATTACTCTCTTTAATTATGTAAATGAAGTCCCAATTTGCATACTATACATTTCATTATGTTAATCATCACCTAAGGTACCTGCGTACCAAAAGCAATAAAGATACACCAAACCCTGCATGAGTTATCCTCCTCCAAAGTTTCATACATAAAGGCCCACTGCAGCTCAAAACAAGTCGTCAAGAGGCCCAAACTTACACCACTTGTTCCCTGCCCCAAGACTCATCCACTATAAAAAAAATCATGAACCTGTCGCCTCCAGAAAATTTCACCCCAAACTTTGAAGCTCCGCTGCAATACTTTAGATACCCGCTAGAAGGCCCATTATCGAACTTGACCTTCCTTTCTGTAAACCTTACCCACCCACTAAGTATCATGCAGAACCATCTACAGCTTCTCGAGTTATGTTGGCGACATACAAATACACATACACACAAAGCCCGCTGCAGTACCGACGGAAAATGCCAGGGGAACCATTTTTGAACTTGACCTCCGTTTCTACAACATCTACACACCTGCAAAAAATCATGAAGATCCATCAACGTTTCCGTCACTTTTTTTGCCTACATACAAACACAAAAAAATTCAAAGTCCGCTGCAGTACTGTTGAAAAACGCAAGGTGAACCATTTTCGAACTTGACCTTCCTTTGCACAACCACTACACACCTACCAAAAATCATAAATATTCATTGAAGTTTTCTTGAGTTATGCTTCTGACATACATACAGACCCACCCAACAGATTTTTCAACCGAAAACATAATCTTCCCGAGTACTAGTACTCAGCGAAGATAATAATGCACATTCATTGCATTTAGACAAAAGCTAAAACAAGAACTGTTTAGTGATCTGATCGGCTCATGTACATGTATACATGTAGCTAACAGGTGACAAGTTTGTATTAATCAGTATAGACATGACAAATAAAGTATGAAACCATAATCAATTCATTAGATGTAAAGAGTGCTTGTGAAAGATGTTCTGTTCATCATACTGACCACAGTGTGTTCTTTGCCCTGATGTCCAGCTACCTTGCTATGCAGCAGCCGTGTGACGCTGCAGCTGTCCTGGCCAGAAGAGGGGATCTGGACACCCTCAGAGTGGCTGCAAAAATAGCAGACGCAGCAGGAAGTGAAGATCAGCTGTCTTCAGTGGCATGTAGATATGCATATGAGTGCCAACTTCAGTGTAAATGGCTGGAAGGGCAAGATCTTCTCAAGAACCACAAACAACTACAGGTTCAAAACTCATAAAAAGACGTCAGTTGTTAAGTTTAGTTTGGGAATATGTGAACAGAAACACACTCTCTGACAGTGTGTGTATCTCTCCACTGTTGAAGTTGTCTAGCCTGTACATGTTGTGAGAGGAAAGTTTGTTCTGACATTTGTAGTGCCTAGTGGCACAGAGGGTATATTTTTTACAGGGAGGGGTTGCTAGCCATTCCCATTTGATATGCTAAAGACACCTCCTTGAACACGGGACCCCCAATTTTATGTCCCTTCAGAAAGATGTGTTCAGCCCCAACCCAGTTAGCAACTAATTGGAACCAGGAGCTCAATTGTGAGACTTCTACCAGTTGACCTATAGGGACATCTCTGTAAGATTAATGTTTAAGTTCAGATAATGATACAACTTGATGAGACCTGGTACAGTAATACTGTATTCCTTTTCTTGGTCCAGGTCCACAGATTAAATTTGTGCCTCCATGAAGTCCTTGTTCACGGTCTCTACAACATTGGCTGTTTGTCACAAGGCTGGGCACAGATGATGGTTCCCTACAGCTGGGGAGAATTGGGCAGACCAATTTCTTTACCAGGTTAGGTCTACATAATAGATAACCATGTATTACTGGGTTGACATATTACTGGGGTGACATAATTGATTTATGAACTTTCATCAATTATGCAAACATAGATTAACATGCCATTACAGATACACATACTCACAGACAGACACATAAACAAACGCTACTGAAAACATAACCTTGTTTGCAAAGGTAGTAAGAATTTATGACAACTGCAAGTCCATCCTCGCAACCACACTCTCCTGAAACAATATCACCTGCCGGCCAACCTTCTCATTGCTTCATACTCCTCACCAATAGAATCTTGTTTTCTCGCCCATCTCCAGAGTTTTCTCTGCACACCGGTGAGTCGGACCCCTTGTGTCCTTGGTCCCCCTACTTGGTCCAGGGTCAGTCATTCCTGGGCTACGTTGTACAAGTGTGGTGTCAGTTCTCTGGACTTGACCTGACTACTGGCAACATTCTCCAGTTGTGTCAGCAGCTTGCAGCAACACTCACAACAGGGAGCAAACCTGCCAATACTGCAAAGGTACAGTCATGTGACAGGCAGTAAATGTCATTGGCTTGAGTGAGAGTTATGGTCGATATTTTTCTTTTTGTATTTAGGCCACACCATCTTAATTTCTTGGTTACATTTCCCAAGCGCGTCCTGAACGCTTCCGGAGATTTGATCAAATACATTGCCCGAAAACACATGTGTCTCGAGACTAGGCCACACCAATTCAATTTCTTGGTTAAGGTATTTTTATTTCTTATTTTAGCACCAAAAAAAATCATGAAAACAGAAGGCTGGGGTGAAAACCTGACCCTGTTCACTCCCTGATACTGTGTGCACCAAAGTAATAACATTCCTCTGAGATTCTGTTTTCATGTTGTTTTTTCAATGTAGCATTTTTTTTATTCCGTTAACCAAGAAAATAAATTGGTGTGGCCTTAACTATCCCCAGTGTTCTTGCAATTACTTATAAGCTTTGTTGCAGCATCTTTGCAGTTGGTTCCACTTTGAAATGTTGGGCTTGAAAGTTGGTCGATAAGTACCGGTAACACTACTTCACCTAAATCCGCAGGAAAATATATATCCAGGATTTTTGAAAACGGTGTATTTTGGTATATATGCTAAGCTAGATACATCATCAGTGATACCGGCAGAAATGCAAACTTGACATACTTAGGTACATGTAATATTTCAGAATGTTGCCTGAAAAGCTTTGATATGGCCACACCTATGTTTTTCAAATCCACAGCAACTCCCATTCAGGAAATGTTTACTTCAGTATATTACTTTGAAGCAATTGAGCAATTTTCCAGTATAGCAAAATGGATTAAATGCCTTTATTCAGTTTTGTCTACCAATGTTTTTAGCTTCAATTAGCGATCACGTTGTCGCATTGGTGTGTAATTTGGCAAATCGTCTGCTAGGTTGTGCGTAATGGTGCACGTTGTCTTCTTTTACACCGTAACTGCTTTTATTGTAATTTTCAAAAAGCACCCCTATCTTGGAACAGCTGACGTCTTGTTCTGTTTCCAATTAATGACTCCAAGCAGATGTTAGGCTACCACTTCCCACACTGCCTGTATCTGTATAGCCGGTATAACCGCCCTTTGGCGTAACACACCAGCTTCGTAGGCACGCGGCGCGGCAGCAGCTGGTTATATTACACTGAACGGCCTGTCACACCTAACTTTTGCTCATCTGACTGCGCCTGTATCTGAGATAAAGAGAAATATCAATAAATATGAATGATACAAATGAAGACCTAAGTTGCATAATTGATAAGGAAAGTCTGTAATTCCGTAGTGGTGAATGAAGGGAATTTCATTCTTGCGGCATTTGGAAGTCAAGTGAAGTGGACCATTATTAGATAAAAATCATGCAAATTAATGCATCATAATTTATTAGCAAATGCTACAATAGCCATGATAGCCTTCTTTGCTAAAATTAGACTTCCATACCTTTTTTAGATAGATTTTGCCCATACTATGAATATGGTCAAAATATATTGTTTTTATCTCCATGAAAATTGCGATTTTTTCATGGAGATATTGTTTTGAGTGCGGGTGTTCGTGTGTTAGTTTGTGTGCGTGTCTGGTTGGTTGTAGTCCACATAACTCAAGAACGTCTGGATGGATTGTAATGATATGGTATGTGGGTAGGTGTTAGGAGAACAAAGGTCAAGGTCGACTTTAGGCCCCCTGGTATGTGACACTGGAACTGCAATGGTGTTTTTGTCAAAATCTTCCAAGGAGAATAACTACTGAAGAAAGGAACGACAGATTTTCGTGTTATTTAATATGCAGGTAGCTTAGACAGACAGGTACACACTGAAGAGCAAATTAAACAAATTGGGACTGAATTTGCATAATTAATGAGGATTATCTATATTTCCATTCCAGGCATGTTGTGACAGGTGTCACCTGTCGGTTTCCAAAGTTGGGCACGAAATCCCCAAGGACCCGACAGCTGGTCAAACCACAGAGGGATGTACAACAAAACCTGTATATTTGTTTCTATTATGTTGATAGCTTAAAGTGTTACTTGATATGATGAAATTGTGATAATGCAAATCTAAATAAACAGTTCAAAAATGCAACATATGTAACTGAATAATAAAGGGACATTGATAGATATAAGTTATGCAAATGAAGACATAATTTGCATAATTAATGAGAATACTGTAATTCCATATTGGTAGATACATGTAACTGGAATTTCATACTTGTGGCATTTGGAAGTTTTGTAACAGTGAACATGGTTTAATATAAATTATGCAAATGTGGGCCTAATTTGCATAATATATATTTTTGGTCGAGGTATGATTTTTCTTCTCCTCCTCCTGTCAAATCTTCAAATCGATTCATCTCGGTCATTCCTGGGGCAAATTTGCTGAAATTTGGTATGTATGTAGACTGGTAGAGTGAGTGCATACCCCTAGACTGTTTTTTTCATTTTTATCTCCATAAAAATGGAGATATAGTTTAGGGTGTGTCTGTGTGTGTGTTTGTCTGTTTGTGTTTACGCACTACTGTAGTCAGCATAACTCAAGAACCTCTTGATAGATTACGATGATATTTGATTTGTGGGCAGGTGTTGTGAAGCTGAAGTTCAAGGTCGATTTTGGGCCCCCTGGTATGTGACCTTGGTACTGCAGCAGAACTTTGTTTTTTGTATCTTTTGACCTGGACGTGCTGTGGTCTTGATTTTTGGGTGGCATATAGCTTGTGATGTAATAAAAAAGTAATATAGGTTGGGCCCCCTAGCAGCTTGCTCTGGAACTGCAGAGGCGTTATTGTGAAAATCTTCTAAGGAGAATAACGGAACAAAGGAACGACAGATTTCTATGATATTTAGTATGCAGGTAGCTTAGACATAGACGTACACAATGATGTGCAAATTATGCTAATGCTGTGGCGTGCGTGGGACACTGAAAATAACCAGTGTAGTGTAGTGTATGCAATATGGTATGGTAAATGCTGCGACATGCGTGGGACACTGAAAATAACCAGTGTAGTGTATGCCATAATATGGTATGGGAAGCCGCATGCGCTGGCAGCCAATAGACCGATCTTGTCGAACACCATATCGAACGAATAGAAGACCCATAGAACCCCCTGTTCTATTCAGCCCGCCTCCGTCAAAAACAGCGTTGGTGGGGCAGAAATGGCACGTAAAGCAGGGTACGTATATCTGGGACAGGTTTTCCACTGTATTGGTTGAATGCATGCTCAGAACAAAAACGAATTTAAAAAGAAAATAGATCGGGCACTCAAGGAGAGGAAGCTTGTACCACATGCTGACTACTACAAAGTCCACTAGCGCAGAGTTTCGTCTCTTCCGTTACTGGTGTGTGAAACTGGTTAACTTGAAAGTGAACAGGGAAGTAAAAGGATGCATTTTAATCCTTAGTTACTAAATACCATGCAGCTGTTACGCATGCAGTCAATACAGTGGGAACCCTGTCACAGATATATGAACCCTGTTTTACACGTGCATCGCCTGCTTGTCAGAAACCTACCCCCCCTTGTCAGAAACCTACCCCCACCCGGTGGATACAGCCTTCAACAAAGAAGAGAGCATTCTTTTTTGGCCCGCTCTGAAAGGGTTTCAGTGCCACAAAAGCTAAACCGAAGTCAGTGGCATCATTTTCAACCTAGCAGCGGCGGCCATGTTTGGTCCGTCAAACCCTGTTTTTGACGGAGGTGTTCGAAATCGAACAGGGGGCGTGGCTTTGGGATCGGTCTATACGCACACAATGTTTAGTATAAGTGATGACCTTATCGGTCAGCTTGGGTACAGCCAACGAGGAAGTGCCTTTCAAATTCCCATTCAATTGCAGCTGTTGGAGCAAGTATATAACCTCCTTGGTTTGAGGTTATTCTTTGGAAAAATGGCTACTAGGGGTGGATACCGGTTCGGCTGGACCGGTTTGGACCGGAAAAACATGCAAGAACCGGGTCAAAAAAACCGAAAGTCGTGAACCGGTTTTTTGGACCCGGAAGTCGGAACAAAGTAGAATATTTAGACATCTCCTCAGTTCTGGCCACAGAAGGGGAAAAATAGCCTTGAATCAAACTAAATTAGCCTGAAATAAGTCCATATTCACCTCTTTCTATAACTGTTGGTTCAGTTTTAGGTCGATACTGAAATGTGCTACGAAAAAAACAACATTAAAAGTTACCACACAGCCACGAGGTTGGTGCCGAGGTGCCGAGTATTAGTGCCCATAAACTCGCGTAAATTTTCACTCCAAACGTAAGAATCAGCACTCAAACAAATTAAATATGGGGCAAACAACATCTTTTCTTTCTTGTACAAGTGTATTCAGTCCATTTTTACGAGTTTGGGACGCATTAACCTCCTTGATTGAACCGAGAAATCCTCTAGCGCTAGTAGCGGCGGCCATCTTGCTTTTCTAGTAAGTGGTACCTTCAAGTTGCAAGAGTGCAATTATCAGCCTGCTCACTAGAGGGAGCTGCTAGGAGTTAACTATCAAGATCTGTTTTCTCAAGGTGGTTTTCTTCATTAGTTTTATCAAATTTATTTCGAACTCTGGATATTTTATTTAAGGCAATTAATTATGTTTTGATGAAATAAAAAGTGTTGTAAGTCTGCTTGTTAGTTACTGACAGAAAGGAATTGAAAGTAAGTGCAACATTCAAATACACATTGGTTTGATATTACCGAGTATTACTAAGATATCAACTTCAGGTTTAGGTTCAGGTCCGGACCTGAACCTAAACCTCTGGACCTGAACCTGGACTCGAACCTGATCGAGCCGAACCGGTATCCACCCCTAATGGCTACAGTATTCTTCAAATCCAGTGACCTCTGAACTAGTAGAAGGACACAAAAAATTCTTCTAGCTTATTCAACGGCTGCATAGCTTCGCAGGGCATTCAACTGCAGTAAGGTTTGAACAAGTGCTGTCTTGCTCGCACTTATGATTAGGTCAGCTCCTCAAAACGTAAACATGACGGGGAGTGTGTTGGGGTGTTTTGTTAAACTGGCAAAGTGTCGAGGGTCTTAGCTTGTAAAGCTATGTCCACAGCGGCCTAAGCACGGTCAAAAATTAAGTGCAATGTGCTGGTGGCAAGCGTACTGTACTCAATGAAATTTGCCACAGAAAATGTGTAAAATAGCTCGAGTTGGGCCTACGCAGCATACCAGGAAAGAAACGTCAGCAGCTGTGCAACAATGGAAACTGCATGAAATTTGGCTAAGATACATGGTGGCATTTGACAGTCTGTAGTTTCGCAAGTAAATTACGAATATAAACAACAAAACCTAAAGGTCAGTGTAACTTGACAGGACAGTTGTCTTGCAGGTGGCACGTAATTTTTGAATGGAGGACGTTTTAAATTCAATTTTGGACAGGGGTGATTACACAAAAGTTCACTTTTTTGTTAATAGAGATGTTTTCAGAATGGTCCATTAGGCCACACCAAGTTAATTTTATGGAGAAAACACAGGATTACAAAGCTTTTATTGCGAATTAAACCACAGAACACAGTGTAATGTTATAAAACAACCAACAAAGTCTTTATTTGTTGGAGGTACATGTAGGTTGTCTTGTTTATCATAGAAGACTCAGCTTAAGTGATTGATGTTTAGTATATTGACAAAAAATGTTATGACATACAATGGCATTGAACTCCATATTAAACAGTCCATTGTTCACACTTACAAATTTTGCTGTGAAACCTCCATACCAATGCCTCAGCTCCTCCCCCATGTCTTCAATCTTTGCAAAAGAAAGGTGAAAGCCTCTCTGGAAAGGTCGTGTTTGATTCTGGGTGATTCTTACTCACTCACCGCCGCGAGTGTCTCGTACAACTGTGCAAACGTAACATTCCCCTAGCCAATGTCAATGGCAAACCAATCCACAATTACGCCCCCAGTTTTATTGTGAACTTTCATGCTGACGTATTTTGTGGTAGTAATGTTACATAACGAGTATTACGACAAGCCGGCACAATGCTGACCTTTTGCGGCGATCTAAGTGGGCAAGTTCCGGAGTTCCGTGGAGCCTCGGAGGAGGTGTTTTTTTTTAGAACAGCCAAAAATCTATGCGCGCGGATGTCATGCAGAAAATCAAGTTGGTGTCTCTTGGTTCCTTTTTTGCCTTGATTTTTTGTGTAATAGTGGACTGCTCCTAAGACAACCAGGAACACCTGGAAATATTAGTTTTGCAATACATGAAGCTTTGGCATCCCATTATCATCTTATGAATAATGCACACGTTGCCATGACTAGGTTGACTGACCAGCATAGGTGGTGATGTACCCCAGGTTGCGACACACTTGTGTGACACACTGTGACACACTATTAGTATTACTGAAGGGCTGATGTGTGCGGTGTGGCCGTTTTGTCAAGTTTTTATTTCCTTGAACAAGATAATTTATATCCTTAGCACTCTCTTCAAGCCAAGGAAGGGACACTAGCTGCTGCATAAAAGGTAATTAGCAGCAAGATAATCATGGCAAATATTCTCTCCCCAGAAAAATGTTACCCCCATCCGAGAGCATAGTCATTCTTGGTGTGACAGACGGTAGTTTCAAATGACACTATTATGGTATCAGCAAGACTATAGAAGGAAAAAAAGCATGTATAGCATAAGTGACAAAGATAATCTATGATATTGATATATAACAGGAAAAAAGGTTGGTTTATTGTCTTGCCAGATTTGTTTAACAGAAAACTCCAGAATTTAGATGAAGTAGTGTTACATCAGCTACCTGTGCTCACAACTTTTTGTTTATGTCTTTTTCAGGCCCTTTATTAGAGATATTTTGTGAAGTCAATGACTAAGATTGTTTGTCACTGTCTTAACTCATCTTAACTCCTTTTGATATCTTTTTCCTTTTCTCCTGGCTATGAATAATATGTGGCTCGCCACACCTACATATACAATATAGCAGTGACTCACTTGCTGAGCCAGTTGACCCTGACGTGTGCAGATTCACCGTTGAGATCCTCCACTGTACCCACACTAATCTACTATATATCAAACTTAAAGTGATTTTTGAGTTTCACAATCTTTCACCTTACACTGAGCCACATGTCTTCCAAACAAGTCCCTGTTGACCAGTGTAGTAGTCCATATGCTGTATGGATATGTGTGACATAGTGTTACAGAATTTGGGGTCCTTCAGCAAATACATTTGATGTTCTATTGCACCACAGTTACTGTCCGCGGTGTCATGTCAGGTGACAACAGGCCTGTTGTACCTGATAGGTGGTGATGTACCCCAGGCTGTGACACACTTCGTATCAGCAGTACACCTGACACATGACAGGGGGCAGTACCACATCATGAAAGGACTGCTACAGATGCTTCTGCCCCAAGGTAGGAAAACAGTTTTTCCAATGTTCTAATTACCTTTACCAGGAAGGTTATGCATAGTTACCTTTGCCATGAAGGTTATGCATAGGGTAGCATTTGTATGTATGTGGATTAGCAGCATAACTCAAGAAGGCTTTGATGGATTGTCTTGATATTTGGTATGTGGGTAGGTCTTGATGAGACCTGGAAATGATTAGATTTTGGCCCCCCTAGCAACTTGTTATGGTACTGTAGCGGAACATCCTGTTTTGATATCTAGTGTTCTGGACATGCCGTGGTCCTAGTTTTTAAGTAGTAGAAAGCTCTTTGAACAGAGAGTAAGTGGTATAGGTTTGGGCCCCAAGCGGCTTTTTTGGAACTGCAGGAGCAGGTTTTGCTTCAGAATTTGAAAGGGAATAACTCAAGAAGGGTTTGATGGATGGTAATGATTTTTGGTATGTAGATAGCTTGAGTGATGATTTACGTAATTAGATACTTACAATGCAAATTAGTATTCTTATTTGCATAATTTATGAAAATGTATACATCCGCCGAATTTCATAATAGGACTCTCAAGCAATTCAGTGTTCTCGCCAGGCCTTTTCAGCATAGGGGCCCCCTATGCTGTGATTTGGACCCCCTATGCTGTGATCTGGACCCCTATGCTGTGTATCAACCAGCATAGGGGTGTTTCTTTCTTGGGAGAACCTTGAGACCCTTCATAAATCTTATAAAAAGTTCATATTTGGCTTTAGAATAAGACTGTGACAGAGGAAACACTTTACTTTACCAAATTTATCCCTCAAAATGTAGAAAATAGTGCCTCATTGGGTTATGAATTTAAAGATTTTCCTTGGGAGCATGCCAGACTCCCTACTCTTGTCATGTCTTCGGCACTCTGTGCGTGACTTGCGTTGCGTGAAGTTGGCCTCCTTTACCTGACCCCTATGCAGTGAAAAAATTCTGGTGAGAACACATTCATGTGACATATGTAACTGAGGAAGAGAGAAATATTAGTAGATATCAACAATGCAAATGAAGACCTTTTTTGCGTGATTGAGAAAATACTATAACTCAAGATGGGGTTGACGAATCATCAGGATTTTTGGTATGTAGATAGCTTAAGTGATGCTTTGCATAATTATGCTAATCAGAATCTAATTTGCATGATCAATGAGGCAATTTCAAAAACCTGCTGTGCTCCATGATATAACTATTCAAATATGTGACATTTGTAACTGATGAAGAGAGGAATGTTGATAGATAGAAAATGTGCAAATGCAGACCTAATTTGCATAATTATTGAGAAACTACTATAATTCCATACTGGTAAATGATGGCAATTTCATCAACTTGTGGCATTTGGAAGTTAGGTGAATGTGAACATCGTTGAATTAAATTATGCTGATAAGGATCTCATTTGCATAATTGATGATAAATCAAGTATAGATAAGGTTAAAATCATTTTTATCTCCCTGAAAAATGGAGATATTGTTTTGGGAGTGTCTGTGTGTGTATTTGTGTTTCCGTGGTTTATCTTTTGACCTGGACGTGCCATGATCTTGATTTTTTGGTGGTTAATAGCTTGCAATTTATGGACTAAGTGGTGTAGGTTTGGGCCCCCAGCAGCTTGCTCTGGAATTGCTGGGGTGATTTTCTCAAAATCTTCCAAGGAGAATAATTGAAGAAGGGAACAACAGATTTCCAAGTACAAATTATGCAAATTGGGACTTAATTTGCATAATTAATGTTTGCAATGGTTTCCATTAAAGGACTTGAATACATGTAACATACATTGTACATGTATGTAGTTTAAGTGCGGTCCCCCGAAAGTGCGAAATGAAGGAAATGGAACGAATTAAGACATATGTAACATAATGAAATGAAATACCAGTAGCGAAATGTAAGGAACGTTGTAACATTCACAGTAGACGCTTGCCTCATGCTCTCTTGGTGAATTATGAGATGCAATGTTACCACCAACTTCTGTATTATCTAGTCCTTACTTCGATACTCAATTCCGTTTGCTTGTTTTCCCTGCTTTTTTCAGCAGTTCATTTGCAGACCGTTGGTAAACACAAAGGAAGACCAGTGGATCTCTTTGCACGCGGGGCTCCCATTTTCAGGGAAGGATCTAGCCACACAAACGCGGCAAAAACGTTGTATTTACTATTATCAAACAGATTCAAGAAATAAAACATGTTACATTATGTATTTGCTTCCTGTTCCTGTCTACTGTGAATGTTACAACGTTCCTTATATTTCGCTATCTACTGGTATTTCATAATGTTAAATATGTTTAAGTTCGTCCAATTTCGTTCCATTTCGTTCCATTTCGCACTTTCAGGGGACCCGTTTAAGTGAGTGGTCGTCACCCTGATTTCTGCCTCAGATTGCTTGGTGATTGTTTTAGCTGTGCACAGATGTTTTGTATCTCCTGAAAAGCCAGTGAGTTGCAGTATTTTTGGGCGTGGTGAAGTAGGTTCGCCATCGAAGACTTTTTTTGTAATTTTTCGCCAGATGACCCAAATAGCAGCGTTTTAAGTGCATTTGCATCGGAGATTGCAAAAAAGTTATCACATGACTTTTTTATTTTTTCAGCATATATGCTGTGACCCCAGGAAAACTCTTTTTTTTCCAAGCAGGTTCGTTAAAAAAAGTGTAAAAAAATGATAAATTTTGGGTCCAAAATCTACATTTTACTATCATGGCTTCTACCCGAAATAAAGGGACAACAGACGATACCAGTGAATACATCGGAAAGCAGCAAAAAATCTCTTTGGGCAGATATGATTACATTTTCCGTTCTACTTTTCTTGGCTGAATTGTAGCCCCTGGGCCTCAGGGTGTTGGCCTACATACGAAATCGTAAAAGAACCAATTATGCAAATAGATTCCTAATCAATGCAAACATGTCATAACCCTTCTGTTAAATGATTGGACTGTCATCATTGTGACCTGTGTAGGGTAATTAAAGGCATCCAGAGCATTTATGAGGCTTGAAACTTGAATTAAAAAACTCCAATTTCTAGTCATTCCTACACATAGCAAGTTTCAATAACACTATACCATTACATATCGACATCAAAGGAGCAAAGATACGATGTCGTTGTGTGGTGAGAACTGATAGAAAATCGAAGCCCTGATAAACTGATCCTGACTGTCCATCAAAATTGGCGGTTCGACTAATGAGAGAGTGACTGCATGTCCGTCAAATATTAGCATTTTTATGTTTTAATTTTGTATTTCTAGGTTTTGACGGAAGTGGGTGGGGCTATGGTATCGGTCTATTTACACTAGGCGCGTGAAACTAAAAGATCACCATATAGCTTAATATATTTTTGTGCTGCTTTTGAGCACTTTTGATAAGAAATCCGCAAGCAAATGTGGTAACGTTGGTTAACATAAATTCGCGGGGTAATTAAATTCACCATTTTTAGAAACGGTGTATTTTAGGAATATGTGCTAGATGCAAAATCAGTTATAATGCCAGCAATGCAAACCAGATAGACTAACGTATTCAGAAAACTGGCTGAAAAGCTTTGATAACCATGCATTAGAAGTTGGCGGCGTCAAAAACTCTCCGTCCCTTATTGACAGAGTCTGGGGGCTTCGTGGGAGAATCACACTACACGGTTGTTCGCTGGTTTATAAGACAAATGTCACATCCGCTTCCTGCTAAACACAATTATTTACAAGACAACTTATTACAATCTCTTTTGCTAACCTGCAACTGGATTCTAAGTGTGATCAATCATCAAAACTCCTCTTTGTTGCTACAACCTACGGCACGTGTATTTTCCCGCCGCCATATTATTAGTAATACCCAGAATCCTGATGTCAAGCAGACGACAAAGGTTTGTGAGGAACACTTTTTTGGTCTAAATGTTGCGTGTGATAATGGACTGAGCACGATATTTTCCTCAAAGTTTGCTTCTGACACAACCAGAAATACATGGACATAGAAGTATCACCATTGCTACGGCATCCAGCTAACGTTCCAATGAATAATGTACACGTTGCCATGACGGTGGATGTCGACTTTGAGTGACGTTCTACCGACTCAACAAACAGGATGTTACCGAAGGCCTGATGTGTGTGGTACGACCGTTTTGTCGTGTATTTATTTTTCTTTGGTCACGTTTATATGACCTTGGCACTCTCTTCAAGTCAAGATGGGCACAACAGCTGCTGTATAAAAGCTAATTAGCGGCATATATTAATGACGAATCTTCTCTCCCGGAATAATGTTCGCACCTGTCCAAGAGCACTGTCATTCTGCGTGTGGCGGACGGTAGTTTCAAGTTGAAATATTATGGTGTCAGCACGACTAGAGAGAAAATCTAACATATGTAGCATTAGTGCAAAGGTAATACATGATACTGACAGAATAACAGAAAAAAGGATGGTTTATTGTTCTGCCAGATTGATTTCAATCAACCATTATCTGAAAAATTGCGATTTTATGTTAACCAACGTTAAACAGTGGCATTCAATGTCAATTTCATAAAGATTACAGCAACTAGAATATTTCCAGTTTTCAAGCCTCATAAAATGCTCTGGGTGCCTTTAAAGGTGTACAAGACCATGCATATATTATGTAAATGTAAAGTCATTTGCATAACCAGAATTGTTCATGGAGATATGAGGCATCTAAACTCTTGTTTCCTTTGCAAAGACATTGGCAAGTTATAACCAAGAGTATTTTACTACATTTACTTACCATATTTACTAAAATGGTAAGGGAGGGAGAATGGAAGTGGTAGGGTATGAAAAATCTAAAGAGACACCAGGTATTAGAATATGGTACAAGGAAGTTTCATACATCATTACCCACTAAATTCTCCATCTGTTTATCCTATCTGGCCTGTGTGCTTCAACATGTTATTTAATTTTGGTTTGTTCCGTAGAACATGTAGTAAGCTAAACACAGTTCTGCCTCTAGGCCTCAATATATTCCTGTATAAAATATTATTATTAATGGTAGTTGTTTGTATATTTTGTTGTGAACATTCTACCATGGACTGTTTGGCTGTTGTGAAGCCATTGTATGTTGATAAAAAGGCAAAGGAAATACTTGCATCTACTTTGTCTTAACTATTGTAAAACAACTTTTGTTCCTCTTAGTTTGCCAGCTGTAGTATGAGATGGAAAATGAATAACTTGACTGATTGAAATGTCATGTTTCTCCAGGCCATCTTTCCCTCACACAACTGGAGCAGATGTTGACAGGGAAAGAGTGTTTGGAGGCAGAGGTCAACTCTACAACTCCGCAGCATGTCTTGAGTTGTCTGTCAGCATTTTACCATGTGGCCACTCTGTATGAGCTGTGGTGGGGTGGAGATGGTTACCTGATGCCCAGTGCTACAGTTCATCCACAGTCAGGCAGTAATGATGGGTCCTGCACCATAAAGGCTGCTACCTCAACACCTGCAAAGCCGGGGGAAGACAGGCGTAAGGACAGCAAGTCTCCTGCATCATGTCAAAGGTTCACTGTCTTCAAACAACAGCTGCAGGCAATATCAGCTGCTGTCCTCATACCTGACATAGCTCGGAGATATGCCCTGGAGGAGCAGCTGGTAGAGCTGGAATCTGCTCTTCATGGGGCAGTGTCAAATCAGAGATCAAGATTGTTGAAAAGTACAAACAGTACAGTACAGACAGATGGTAAGGACACCTGCAGCACATTGCAGACAGATGGTAAGGACATCTGCAGCACATTGCAGACAGATGATAAGGACACCTGCAGCACATTGGAGACAGATGATAAGGACACCTGCAGCACATTGCAGACAGATGATAAGGACACCTGCAGCACATTGCAGACAGATGATAAGGACACCTGCAGCACATTGCAGACAGATGATAAGGACACCTGCAGCACATTGCAGACAGAAGGGAACTCACAGATGATGGATGGAATGGGTGTGCAGCAGTTGGAGACTTGTCAGGATGTTATCCAGGGTACACAACTATCACAGCTTCAAGAACAGTTGTCTGCCATACCACAGGGTTATAGGGTAAGTGCTGTCTGCTATTACAGAGTTATACATGGATATGATATATATATACAATGTATGTAGTGCAAGTTGGTGTGAATGTTTTGTTAAAAGAAGGTAAAGCAGTTTTGTCCCCCGAAAATCAGATTTTGAAAGTCAATCTATTTTGTCATTTCTATAAATGATTAGTTTAAACAACACTATCACAGTTTATACCGACGTCCATTATGCAAAAATACAACGTCATTGTGATGTGAGAAAACCGTTGGCTCGGGGGAGCAGCCATTTTTACATCTCCCAAGCGCGGTCCGACTTCGCCGTTACGTCCTGAACGCTTCCGGAGATTTGATCAAATGCATTGCCCGCAAACATGTGTCTCTAGACTAGGGTAGAAAACTCAAGGGGTCGCCCAGGCGGATGTTTTCTCTTTGTTTTTCACGGGAGAGCACCAGCGGCAAGACACGTCGCCGGAATTTGCCGAACCCTGCCAAAGAATTGCCAACAATTTCAAAAAATTCATATTTGTAATTACACTGCCTCAACTAGGAACTTATCATGTCTCTGTGTCTTGGAAACTATTTTGCTTCTTCAAGGAGACCACCTGTCCAAATAGTTCCAGAGTACCAGAAAGCCATGCATGTGCCTAGAGTTACACAACTAAGTTACTAGTAGTATATCTTATATTACATTAATAGGACTAAACGGAGAGAAATGCTAAAGTTATATTTATTAAAAATAGTAGGGGTCCTTCCCGGTGTGATTGGTTCAAAACCTACAGTCCTGTGGCCGCACATGGGGCAATTGTCGTATTGAGGTCACCTGAGTTAGCGCCGAATGGCAGCCGCTCCAGACCCTTGCGATCTAGCCCCGCCAATTATAAGCTCCTCGCAATTCAGCACCTGGCTGCGAAGAGAGAGTAGTCTGCCTACCTATGATAATATTAACAACAATTGCACTGCAGTACCAGGGTGTTTGGCCCAGAATCCAGGGTTCGAATCCAGGGTCCCCTGATTTGTCCCGTTGACGTTGTGCCCTTGGGAAAGGCACTTTACATGAATTTTCTCAATTCACATGAATTTTCTCACTTCACTCAGGTGAAAATGAGTACACATGTACCTAGCCTCTGTTAGGGGCGTCCCTTGGATAGGACATTGTTAAATGGAGGTCCTGTGTTTGAGGAGAGCCACACCTCGAGCACAGAAAAGAACCCATCAGACTTATTGAAAAGAGGAGGGGTTCTTACCGGTGTGAGTGGATCAAATAAATCTGTCCTCATATGCATCCTGTACTGTTCAGTACAAACCTGCTGTGTTATACCATGATTCGGTTTTATAAGGATATAACCACAGCATTTACAACGTTTTAGGCATGGGTCTTTCCCATGTCAAAATCATTTGTTTTTCTTGTAAAACCTTGAAAAAAAGACTAAAAATTCTGTAGAGAACTTTTTGGATCATATTATATAGACATAATTTTCTGCCATGACTCTAGATATTGGTGTTAAATGCTGTAAAGACGAAATGTTCTTATTTTCTGTGGGCTACAAGAACAGCTGTGCTTACATTTGTACACATCATGTCCTGACTGTGTTCCAGACTCTTCCCTTCCCTGAGCCTGTTGAGCTGGCCATGACGCTGGTGTACCTGTGCTGCCACTGGCCTCACCAGCACGACATAGTGGCTGCAGTGGGCCAGGGGGTCATCTCCTGGGGACTCACACATGCCTGGAAGTCCTCCCAACATCAGTATTTCACCAGATGGTTCAACAGAATGTCAAGAACATAGATTGTCAGAAGTGCTATCACTTCTTTGATATTCCTGACAGCACTGAACCTTAATCCGACACTTTTCAGTTCTCCCCTGTAAGTTAAGACCTAGCGCTGACATGCAAAATCTTGTGATTGGTTCTATAATACAGTAAGGTAGGCAACATAAAAATGTGTAGTGGTGAGGTCCTGAAGAGAACATGTTCTATTGGCAAGATCAGGAAAATTTGAAATGTTTTTATCACATAGGGCATGTCTTGGGAGGGAGAGCAGCCATAACTGCAGGGGCGTTTTTTCTTAAATTTCCTAAGAGGATAACTCAAGAAGGGAATAATGGATTTGCATGATTTTTGGTATGTAGGTAGCTTAGACAAAGATGTACAAAATTAAATCAAATTATTCAAAATAGGGGGACATTTCCATGATTAATGTGAGAAAATTCTAAGTATTTCTTTCAATGCATCTCTCATTCCAGACATGCTATGGTCTTGACATTTAGGTGGCAGCTTTTGACGTCACAATAAAGTGGGGAAGGTTTGTGCACCCTAATTTTTAATTTTGGAACTACAGGGGCATTTTTGTCAAAATATTCCAAAGAGGATACTTAAGAAAGGAAAGACAGATTTGCATCATTTTATGCATGTAGGTAGCTGAGATGTACATAATTAGATTAAGTACATATTATGCAAATAAGGACTTAATTTACATAATTAATTAGAAATTTCTTTTATTTCATTGTTTTTCATACTTGGACTTCACTAAATGTAACACATGTAATTCATGGCAAGTGGAACATAAACAGCTGACAAACATGAAAATGAGAGCTGATTTGTATAGTTCATTCCAAGTCACCAAGAGGGTTTTATAAAAATATTTGTAATGATTTTGAAAAATTTGAAATTTGCATTTCCTCAAAAGCGTTGGATTAAGGTTCAGTGCTGTCACGTCCAAACTTTATTTTCTCACGTTTTATTTGCATGCCCATTGAAGAGTCTGTGTAAAATATTTACAGAACTTCATTCTAATTAATCATTCATTACATCAGAGTTAACACTGCTATGTGAGCACAAGTTATGAGACTCAGTTTTTTTGAGAATGTTTGTCTTTTTTTCAAATCCAGCTGCACATTCTCATTTCTTTTAAACATGCAAGGTGACCAAACTGCTTCAGTATCTCATCTATGAAAAGCAAGAAATTTCACATTCAGGTAACATGTAACCATTATCATGATCACCAGAACTGGTAGCAGTGCATCATATTCTCTCAATATGAAACTTTGTTTAACCTACATGTATATTGTTTCACAGTTCATTGTACAAAATAGAAATAACAAATTGATAAGGTTTTCAACACAGATTTCCATTCAGATAGCATTCACCATCTTTCATTGGTGAACTGAGTGGCTCTGAAGACAACTGGAACTTAACTATGTAAACAAGTCTTCAACTAGTAGTCTGACTCACCCACAAATCACTGTTGAAAGATGAAATATCTGACACTGCTTAATACTTAATACTGTGTATAGGATGTTTAACCTTCATTGATGTTATTTGACAGATTTTTTTTTGTTAATAGTGTACCTGGTCTGTGGATTTGCCTAACATATCCATGTCATGTTTCTGCACAAACTTATATTGAAAATGCATAAAGATCAACCAACATTTCACAGGTTTGATGTCAAATTCCATCCATTTTAGGTCAATTACAGTCAAAACTGCCCAGGACCTCTAAGGGGACTGATAACATTTGTAAAGGTGTTCACTTGTACATGTTTGACTGTGGAAAAACATAATGTTCTCCTTTGATGCATGCCTTGGATAGTTTTGAAAAAGGGAGGACCAAAAATAGAACAGAATAATACAGAAAAATTTTATATCTAGAAGACAAAGTACACAAACTCACACATCAGAGTCAACCTTCTTGCAGGTATAACATGTATTTTGTGAAAAGTTTCCTTACTAGTAGTAGTACATACTCTGTGCCAAGTTCTACATACTAGTACATACTCTGTGCCACAGGGGACCCACTACTAGTAGTTAAATGACTAAAATATGCATATTTCAGCTACTTCATTTTGTTTTCTTGAAGACTCCTTTGAACACTTTCCATATCAATATGAATATTTCCACTGCATCCCTCTCTTAAACTTGGTGTACTAGCTCAAAAGAGCCTTTTACTTGTAAAAGGTCTATAAGGTTATACCTCTATAATGCACTAGTATTAACAAAACTGTTGAATGACAAAATGGGTCATATTTGTTGGAACTAGCCTCGACCTAGGTTGCAAACTGTACTCCCTGGCCAGCCAACTCCTCTGGCATGTTATCCGTCTATTTACCGAATTTCTACTATTTCTCCAGCGACCTGTGGAGCCTGGTAGAGGCTAGTTGGAACAAAACAATAAGATACATCTAGGTACCTGTCGAACTGTTTGGAAGAGGGAAATTTGAAACAGGTTTCCTCTACAACAAGAAAATATACCCTGGCTATGTAAAACAATATGACTTTAACTAAACTACGCACAAAAAGTTTGGAAACTTTACTTTGATTGATCATATACTTTGATTGATCATATTTCCATTGTTTTTTTATCAATTTCAATGTATTATATATCGTTGGAAAGCCTGTGTAATTTCCTTTCCTATGATACCCTACTCATTATAATTGCAATCTAATGGAGCGAGCACCAGGCCTGCTTACGCGAGTGGGTTGTAGAAAAAAAGTGCCCAAATTTCCATAATAGTGTCAAACACCTATAGCGCAGCGCCAAACCCATTAGTGGTGGTGTCGTCCAAATCGTGAATGGAACAGTGTGTGGTGGAATGTTATGTTCACAGCTACAGATAAGAGAAGGTTTATTTCGACTGTTGGATGGGTAAATTAAAGTGTTTGGGCGGCTAGGAGAACCCTATGCTGACTGTTACACAGATAGACTGTTGGGGTCAGTGTTATAGTGTGAGGCAGTACAACGCTACCGGTAACTGCCAGCGGAAAAAAAAACAGGCCAATCATCCTAAGCAATTTCGATGTGTCGATATAGAGACACCTTTCTCCATCCAGTCACATTTCCAAGATCCTTATCTCTGCAATATGATTATGAGACTGGGTGCCATTCTGCAAGATGATAGTACACGTCCATACAGAATGAGTCTGTGAGAGTCATTTCAGACCACCTCCAGTACCTATGCAGGAATACAGAGGATAGAATGGCCCTCCTGCAGCCCAGATCTCAACAACAATTGAACACAGTCTCAGACTCTGTGATCACTGATCAGCTTGGGCAAGCTGTGCATGCAGTTGTGATCAACAGAACAACACTGGTCGACCTGCGACGACTCCTTGTAGAAGAATAGCCATGGGCCGCATACCAAAACTGGTGACAAGCATGAGGAGGATGTGCCGGGCTGTGTAGTCAGTATTAAGCCACCCTCATCATAACTGAGGCTCCTTTACGCATTTTTTTTTAGATGAAGACTACCCTTGGCTTTCATATTAATGTGTTTTGTTGGTTCAAGTTTCACATCACCCTCGTACAAAAGCCACGTGCTACCAGCAGAAGACAAAATACTGAATTGAGCGTTTTACATTAGTAGGGTAATTTGGGCACTTTTTTTATGAGACTCGCTCGCATAAGCAGGTCTGGTGCTCATTGTATTAATTTACAACAATAATAAGTGAAGTATCATGGGAAAGAAAATCACAAAAGCTTTTCAATGATATATAAATCATTGAAATTGATCAAGAAACAACGTAGATATGATCGACCAAAGTTAAGTTTCCGAACTTTTTGTGCGTAGTTTAGTTTAAGATAAGCTACCATAGAAGTTGCCGTACGTAAGAATCTAGACTGATTCTGTGTGGCCATCATGCATAACAAATGTCTGCATGGTTTTAACGTATCTTTGCTAGAACGACTGAAAACTGTAATGTTACCAGAGTAAGAAAAAAAATTCTAAAGCATTTCAAAAAACTTTTTCAATCTACATATAACCCTATTAGAATACATGCACAATGGTATGACGCAGCCATCTTTGACTAACCAGATAACATGAACAGTTTTATCATGTATAGTAAGTATGTTTAACATAACCAGTAACTACTGATGTTTAGGCCTATATAACTTGACCCTGCGGCGTGAAGAGGTGGTGTTGAGATGGGAGACTACCTGTCGTTCAGCAGTGGGCTGGTGCCTCTCTGTGGATACCTTCTCCCTGGGGCCATGGGGGCTGACATGGTTAACATCCAGCTTGGGGCCTTTGATCACGATACGATTCATTGAGTGCAAGTTGCCATATCTGTAGCTTGAATCTGAAAGTTATCAGTAGTACAAAATTGAGAGTTACATTTTGCTGATCATTTGGATCCCTTTAAAATACCGGTATGCCCTAATAATTTTTATTTACTGAAAAACCAATTTTCAATATTTTTAAAGGTTCAGGTACACTTGATGTTCACCTGTACCTAACAATTTTATACATGTAGGTACGGGTACCCTTGGCAGTCAGGCCAGGACCTGTATCTAACAATTTTATAGGTACTGGTACCCTTGACAGTCAGGTTTGCACATGTAACGTTGGCTAACATAAACTCGCGGGTATATAAACTCACCATTTTTCAAAAACGGGATATTTAGGGATATGTGCTAGATGTTACATCAGTTATACCGCCAGAAATGCAAACTTGACAAACTAACATATTTAGAACACTAACTGAAAAGCTTTCCGTCCATTATTGACACAGTCAGAAGGCTGCGTGGGAGAATCGCACTACATGGTTTTTGGCTGGTTTCTAAGACAGGTTCACTGCAACGGGGTCAATAGACCGATCCTGTCGAACACCATATGGAACGAATAGAAGACCCATAGAACCCCCTGTTCTATTTAGCCCACCTCCGTCAAAAACAGCGCTAGTTGGACAGGGATGTCACGTGCAAAGCAGGGTACGTATATCTGGGACAGGCTTTCCACTGTATTGGTCTAATGTAGGGTCAGAACAAAAACGAATTTAAAAAGAAAATAGATCGGGCACTCAAGGAGAGGAAGCTTGTACCACATGCTGACTACTACAAAGTCCGCTAGCGCAGAGTTTCGTCTCTTCCGTTACTGGTGTGTGAAACTGGTTAACTTGAAAGTGAACAGGGAAGTTAAAGGATGCATTTTAATCCTTAGTTACTAAATACCATGCAGCTGTTATGCATGCAGTCAATACAGTGGGACCCCTGTCACAGATATATGAACCCTGTTTTACACGTACGTCGGCTGCTTGTCAGAAACTTGGCGCTGATGCCCACCGACAAGGGAAAGCTATGCGGCGCATACCGCTTTAACATTGACCAAAAACATTACGCTCTCACCGCAGCTACACCTACTCCCTCCATAAACAACTCTACCCGGTGGATACAGCCTTCAACAAAGTAGACATAGCATTCTTATTTGGCCCGCTCTGAAAGGGTTTCAGCGCCACAAAAGCTAAACCGAAGTCAGTGGCATTATTTTCAACCTAGCCGCGGCAGCCATGTTTGGTCCGTCAAACCCTGTTTTTGACGGAGGTGTTCGAAATCGAACAGGGGGCGTGGCTTTGGGATCGGTCTATTACCCAACAATGAAAATGGAACCAAGAGCTCAACTGTGGGACATCCCTCTACATATAAGTACCTGACTGAAATGTACTTCTGTCGTCTGTACTATTCTCCTCTCCTCTGTCATGATTGACAGGGACCATCTGGACCTCTGTGTTGGGTGCCAGGCGGGGTGCATCATCACGAACACTGCATGGACATGAAGGTGATTTGATCTTTATTTTAGAAATCAGCATGACAACAGGTACACCTAGAATAGCAACAGGGCTGGGTACTGGTATGTTGGATCTATTACAATACCAGTGTTTCTTGCTGGACCGGTCCGAAAAACCAGGACCAGAAAAAAGTTGGTGGACTGATTGAAAATTGAACAAACTAGAAAGGCAACATTTTTAGAAAATGCAGGATATTTCCCTGCCATTAATTAAAGAAGTATAAAGTGGCATTGTTATCAAGCTACTTATACGTCAAATATGAAGTCTCTTCCATTTACCAAAGAATACATTTCTGCATTAATTATGCAAATAAGGTAGTATTAACATAACACACATCATGTTGTATTCACCTTTCCTAAAGCTACCTATATCTCCACTCCAATGTACATCAGTAGCATTTTCCATCAGGGAAATATACTGTTATTCTTGATTTGTCAACTGTAACTTAATTTTAGCTAGTAAACAGTTTCATAATCGCAAATATCTGATCAATAATATTCGAGACAGTAATATTTGTTCCCATCATTAAAATTAAGTGCCGTGACCTACTCCATTTTCCCCCAACTGATATATTTTCCTGCCATTACATTAAAGTGATTTACAGTATTCAAATTAGGTCCAATTAGCGTAATTTATGCTTATTACCATAAGACAAGTCATATGTTTGATTGTATTCCCCATGAAATTTCTACCATGAACCATCAAGGAAAACCATTTACAGCTTTTCCTTATAAACAATGCAAATAAGGTCAATCCATTAGGGGTGATGTGTATGTATTAGACTTTGTATTTTCATAAGGTACATATATTATGAGTATGGAATTCCTACAATTCACCGTCCAGGAGATATCCATTTTCCCACCAAATATACCATAAATAAACTAGAGTTCCACAAACACATTATCTTCGCCAAATAATCAAGGCTTATTATGGAAAGTGATTTATATTAACGTGCCTATCACCCCCTGCAAATTTGATCATGCACCATACCATTTGGACGTTATGATTGGGCGAATGAGTCCAGTTAAGATAGGGTTAAAAATCATTTGGTGACACAGGACTAGTATATGTGTAGAGTGTGCTGATATATGTTATAACTGGTCATGAAAAAATATGAGTACTAGTATGTTAATATTATATGGGCCACAAAGGTTCGATATGGCAGTGTTGAAAGTTAAAAGTGATGATGAAATAGTACAGTCAATACATATGAATGAAATAAATCTGGCACGTTTTTAGGTGTTTCTAGTCAGGCTTTCTATTTTGTCCCTATTTCGTTATGTCACCAACCGTGTTGAACAAAAATGCTTAAACTGCATGAATGCGTCAAAAACCAGCAGGACCCACACCTCTGCTTGGAGAATAGTTTATTTATTTGACCTACATGTACGTTTATGCAAGGCTATCTGTTTACATGACCTGACACTGTCCCATGTCCCATTGAAAGGCAGTGGGTTAACAAACTTTCCTGACTAATTATGCAAATTAGCTCCTTATTTGTATAATTGATCATTGATTATGTAAAGCACCATCCGAGCTCTCTACGTACCAAACATCACGACGATCTGTCAACCCATTCTCAAGTTATTCATGTCCGAATGTCAAAACAAAAACACCCACTGCGGCTCTTAACAAACCGCTAGGGGGCCAAAATTTACAGAACTTACTTTCTGTGGCATGAACTATCTACCACACAAAAATCATGACCATAGCACTTTCAAAAAATATGCCCCTAAATTTTGAAGCTCTGCTGCAGTACCTTAAGTACCCGCTAGAAGGCCCATTATCGAACTTGACCTTCCTTTCGGTAAATCCTACCCATCCACTAAATATCATAAGCATCCATCAACAGCTTCTTGAGTTATGTTGTCCACAAGAAAATTCACATCCACACAAAGCCCGCTGCAGTACCGACGGAAAATACCAGGGGAACCATTTTTGCACTTGATCTCCGTTTCCACAACATCTACACACCTGCAAAAAATCATGAAGATCCATCAACGTTTCCGTCACTTTTTTTGCCTACATACAAACACAAAAAAATGCTAAGTCCGCTGCAGTACTATTGAAAAACGCAAGGTAAACCATTTTCGAACTTGACCTTCCTTTACACAACCACTACACACCTACTAAAAATCATAAAGATTCATTGAAGTTTTCTTGAGTTATGCTCCTGACATACATTCAGACCCACCCAACAGATTTTTCAACCGAAAACATAATCCTCTCCGAGTACAAGTACTCGGCGAAGATAATAAACCTTTCCCATATTAATTATGCAAATGAGGGTCCACTCAGACTTAGTGCTTTGTTGTGCTCAACCTACACATGCCAAAACATTAGTAGTCTTGGCTAGTGAAAAATAAAGTCCGACTGGTTTGGCAGAGTCAGTACTGTCTTAACCTATATTGAATGCCACGGGACGATTCAGCATGGGACAACCAGTAGTACAGAAATGACTCCAGCCCACCGTCTGAGAATGATGACTGCTCTGCGATGTTTGATGTCCTGTGGCCGCACACAGTGTGTGATCTCATCTGCTGCATAGTCACTGCAGGGGGAAAAAAATCAACATTACATGTGTCAGTATCGACTGAAGATATATAATAATAATACTAGTAACTGTTCTTGGTCAAATAGATATATCTATGTGCTTAGATTACAATTTGACCAAATCAGTGTACATCTTTGCCCAATCCTGTTTGTTGCTAGCTCTTTTTCGTAGATATTTCAGTACATGGGTTTCCGTTCTAATGTTCATTTTCATATACAGTTTACAATCGTCTATAAGGCTGCTTAGGAGCCCCTCGCGGGGCCTCCCTTGTCTCGGTGTGAGTTTTTTTACTGAAGGCAATGTTTAGGCTTTCTGTGGCGGAGAGTCTTCTGGAGTACGGAGAATGTGACCAAAGAGAAACCATCTGCGACAGTGGACTTCGTTTTGTAGTGGTGATGTTCTACACTTGTAAGTTGTTGTACAACTTGAAGTTGCTGATGCAGTTGGGGTAAATCAATGTCCCTTTGTTTGTCAGTTACATATGTTGCATTTTCTAATGTAAGCTGCTTATGTAAGCTGCCACAACATGTCTAGAATGGAAATAAAGATATCTTAAAAGGCCCATAACATTTATCACAATTTTGCATGTGCAAACTTGCCATGGTGAACACAACCAGTGAGGGGAAGTGTTCACGCCTCTTTGTCTTTGAGGTAGCAAAACACAGTTTTCGGCCTATGGGGATTTCTATAGTTAAGGGCTGCAAGGTGACTAGCTTCGACGCAATAAAAATCATAGCGCGGTGCACTTGAGAACTACGAAAAACGAATATGTTTGAGTTTAGGGTACAACCTACAAATAACTAAAAAAACAAAAAATCCTGTCAGCGTATCAACACCTCACGCCCACTTTGAAACAGCGCTCTGCGAGAGGTCACTGAACTGCAGCCGCCTGACCCCGTGAGGCGGTTGCACAAGATGGCGCATTTATACACAAAGCGGAAAAGGCCCACTATCCAAATCCTACAGTCTAAAAGCCGACATATTTCTACACCACACAGCACAGTTTACACATGGATGCCTCTCACATGCAGCTTTCTACCCAGTCTTCATAGACCCCGGGGAGCGCGGATTAAAACTGTGTTCTGCTACCTTGAGCGGTGATTCATAACTTTCTGAAGGTCGTCAGGGTCACTTGTCAAAACATGAACCAGTGTCCTCCCCAGACGAGGGAATAATGGCGCCGCGCCGCTATACTCCTATCGTAGCACCACTATACTGATTTCCAAAGATTTTCTTCCCTATTTTCCTGGATCATTTGGCTAAAATCCATAAAAGTACCCAGATTTTTGGGCCAAGCGGCGTCACATTTCCCGTCGGCATCGTCTTTAAAACTTGTGCATGGATCGGATACTAGGTTTAAATCCTATTTTTATATAAACAGTGTTAACTTCACAGCCAACAGTTCGTAAAATTAGTTTATTAGGAGCTAGTGCATGTCTGTGACAAATCTTACGGCCATATGGCCCGCCACAAGAAATTAACCAGGGACTTTGGTGTCAATTTAAAGGTGAAGAAATGGACTATCACGCTATATAAAAAGCTAATTGGATCCAAGTGAACTGTAAAAAAGACAAGCACAAATAAACTGACCCAAAAATTGCTAATGTTTCGAAAGTCATGGCGTTCGCTGTCATTTTGCAAAGAAAGACATATATATATGGTTGTACTGGGCAAATCCTGTAGATTTGAAAAAGTATAAAGTATTAAACATTATGTAGGTCCGAGTTCTTTTTGCTGCACGACAGCGGTTGTTTACTCTCATCTCCCAAATAAACATACCCCCCGGAATAAACATACCCCCCGGACAAATTTTCAAAATCTAATAAATGTACCCCCTGGAATAAACATACCCCCGGAAAATTAACCAAATTTACAGATAAACTGTGTCCGAGGGAAAGAAGATGATAAGGTAGCTGTAGGCTCTCTTTATTCATTTATGCCTGTCTGAGGACCATACCAGTAAAGTGTATAAATATTGAACAGAATAACTGCACACATCTTGTTCATCTTCTTGCTTTCCACTTCAAAAAAATATAGTAGTAACGTTGAAAAATTGGGCATAGGTTCTCCGCTATGAACCCTAACCGGGGGCCAACGGTGCTTTCAAATTCAACAAGTGAAAATATACATGATACATGCATTTTCTACTTGGAACTTGAAGCAAGTGATCAAGGAAAATTGTTGTATATACTGACATAAAATCAAAACACGACAAGTAGTCGCCAAACTGCTCAGTTCACTTGGATGGGCAACACTTTCAAAGTCTACTCTTTGTTTTTAAACAAATGTATCAACATTTAGAACATGAACAGAAGATTTCAATATCCTGAATATATGGTCATCACAGGTAAGTTATTACTTATTTGTAAAAGCCATAGAGAAAAGGAAGAACTATGACATGTATATGATGTAACTTTTAACCTTTCCCTACTTGCCTTTTATCTTATATGCATTGCATATAGAAATATAGATTTGTAAACATTACGATTTGTAAACATTAAATGCCACAAATTATTGTGTTGTGTCAAGGACATTATGATATTATATCAAGGACAATATTATATAATATTCTGTTTTTTGTTGTTGCAATCCAAATGATTTAAAATCCATAACTCACCCTTGTATGTAGCAAAAAACATTAATTTTGAGAAACTAAATTGTCAACAAATTTGTGAGAAACCTCAGGCCACAAAGCACAAGGTTCTCATGTTACACATGAAAAGTTGAGCTAGACATGTACACAGGGCGCCGCAGACAGAAAGGGGCGGGGCTAACAGAAAGTTTCACCCATATTCCTAGAAAGCTCTGGTATTCTTTCTGTAGAGGGGTGATCTTTTCTAAAGCATTTTTAAGTGATAATAACGGTGACTAGATTGCAATTCAATTTTATATATAGACTTTGATATTAAAATTCTCTTTGTAAAAATGCAAAACACATTTCTGACCAAGGCAAAGGAGTTTTATTTGTACATAAAAAAGAGTTGTTTCCCCTTCTTCGAAGTGAGCTCTTCCATATGCATGACAAAACGTTCCCACAGCCAGAGTCACTGACGTCCAATGCGTTACTCACTTTACTAATACTGTGGCGATTCTCCAAGCGCTAAATTTCCATGTTTGTGGTAGGATTGAAATGTTTTGATATACATTGAAAGTAATTACACAGTTTTTTGATGCTAAGACACTGTTTTTTTGTGGTGTTGTTTTTATATTTTCATCTTGGGAAGGACTGTATCTCAGGTGAGTAAAGAAATTTACATGCGTTAAACGTTACTTGAAACACTGTGCGCCGCTGGCATGTATATTTTTTTCTGATCAGCGTGCTTTAGTTTACGATGTAAACAGAGACTGTCAAAGTTGTTTATACAAAAAGAATTGCATTTCAAAACGTCAGTGTGGCGTCTTATTTTCTCCCAATAACAACGTTGACTTTGAAGTGTTATAGAGATCGACCGATACGTTACGAGTTACGCCCGGATTTCACAAAGGTCGGGTCATAGCGGCAGGGAAATCAACGCCGCTTGGACGAAAAATAGGGAATTATGAGCAAAAATGCCGGGGAAATATGGGCAGGAAAACCCAAACTTTAAATTTCAATGGGATCCCTGGTTAGCAAAACTCTGATTTTCAAAAAAATAATAAACGTACTGTCCAAAATAAGAACGTACTGGGTGGATTTTGAGGCTGAAAAAAATAAACGTACCGGTACGTTTATTTGGGAGATGAGAGTACACCCATGCAAAGGGGTCAACTTGTGACCCGGCAAATGCAGTATCTTAGAAAATAACGCGTTCTAGGGTGACGCGAAGTTCTGCTGGAGTACCAAGGTCACATACCACGGGGCCCAAAATCGACCATGAATTTCGGCTTTCCAACACCTGCCCACATACCAAATATCATTGTAATCCATTGAGAGGTTCTTGGGTTATGCTGACTACAGTAGTTCTCCATTTTTCATAGAGATAACAAGCAACTAGAAACTAAGAAAGGCTGTCATTTGCCCCTGAGCAAATACAGCATATTTTGCCCATACTCCTCCTCATGCAAGTAGGGGGCTGTCCCAAAATAACACCTGGGCAAATCGAAATATTAACTACATGTAGAAAGGCAACATTTGCGAGAGCAACATACTTTGCCAATGTCTGTCCCCATGCATAAATTGACTGTTCCAAAATCACCTGTGCAAAAAAAATCTCTCTACAAGTTCTGCAAGATGCCAAGAGCCTTCCGCATAGTTTAGCAACTTCTTACTGCAAAGGCTTGGGTGTTTTCCTGCAACACGACCTCAGATAACCTGAAAAGAACACACGTTCTTTGGCCAGCAGCAAATGGAATGCGCAGAACCTTAGATAGAACATGAATTCTTTGGCCAGCAGCAAATGGAACACGCGGAACCTTAGATAGAACGTGGAACAGGGGTAACGTTAGCACTTTTGGCCGGTTTTTGGTCTGAAAATAGACCCAAAAGTCTCGGCATTTTCAAGTGATGTACACCAGAAATGTGGTTGGAGTCCTGTATGGGCATGTTCAAGGCACCCTTGTACCGAATTTCAGGTCATTTGCTTGTAGTACCAGGACACAGGAGCCCAAAATGTAATTTTTGCCTAAAAATGCCCCAAAAAACCTCCATAAAAATGATTTTAATGAATTTTATGAGATCTACTGGCCCAGCAACAGTGATTTCCGAGGTATGCACACTTCAGACATCAAGGTGTTTAATACACTCTAAAAAAGGTCTCAATAACGAGGCATTCGAAGACAACGAGGTCAAATGTTTTCGATCCCTTATCATGGCAGGCTAGCGCGTCGTGGGAAGAACATATCATCACGCCATCGCACGTTGTTCGCTGGATTTGCATATAATAATCGCTCGTACTTCCAGCTCAAGACGATTATTTAAACAACAGCAAAATAAAGTTCTTTTTACTGGCCTTCAACTCGTGTAAAAGTGTGATCTGTTGTCAAGAACAGCTGTTTACTAGCCGTAACTGCGGTTGACCTGGCACAAAATAGAACGTCACCATTTTTATTGTTTTCGCCCGAGACTGGCTCCTCCCCCGTATTGCGTAACAGGAAAATTCCCACGAAAATCTCGGTGAAACCAATAGTTTGAAGGTTAGTTAAAAGTTAAAATCCTCCCACACCATTATTGATGTATAGGGCGGTGCCCATCTCCGTTTCATAGCCCTGGGCCACACTGTTGTGCAATCACTGTAGCAGGGGGCTAGTCCACTGGCAGTGAAGTGTGTTTAACTTCCATACTGTTTCACAAGTATGTACTGTTTCACAAGTATGTAGCATTTTTATAAAGTCTTTGGTATGACTCAATGCGCCTCCTGTCCAGAGATGTCCTACCCGGGGCTTGAACCCCAGTCCTTCTGATCCAAGTAATTGGAACCAGATGTGGTGAGAGACAAAGGCGCAGGCCACTACACCACAGGGACACCCCCAATAGTTTGAAGGGGCGGGTGTAATTTCTACAAAGTACTGAGAAATATTTTGCATCTACATGCATCACACTATATGCATGCTATTTATAGAGGAATTTTTCAACAAGGAACAACAGTTTATAGTAGGACTATTGTTTGGTCCCGCCGCAACTTGAATGGGAACTCCCCGTCAATACCATTTGTATTTGCGAAAATTAGTAGTAAAGCTTTACTCAGGAACCAATAAATCTCCTGTGATAAATAGTCAAAGGAAAAGTCTTTATTTGCATGGCACACCTGGGATTATTCCATAACTGGATCGAGCAATGCCGCCGCCGGACCTCACGAGAGAGCTGCTCCTGATTCACGCCCAGCGGCATAGTAGACCTGCCGTGTCAACTTTAACCCTCAAGATATGACTTACGAAGGGTGGTGGGCACGCAGGACTAGTTACGATCTTGATTTTTTGGATAAGACCAACAATTCATACGACCGTTACACTAGTAACGGACCCGCCGTTATGTGAACTGAACCATAGTAGAACGCCAGACGTAAGTTTTACGTGATAGCAGTTGTGATGGGCTACAGTAAATCAAAATTCGTAACAGTAACATCCATTTTCGTGTGATTTTTTGTATCCCCAGACATCTTTGTATGTTTAGTGAACTCACAACCCCGAAAGAAAGGAACAACAGCTGGTTTATAAAGGTGACTAACAACAAGATAATTGCCGAGTTTTTTCCTGCCGGTATTATGGAACCCCCTTCCGTGCGCACGCCCGTTCTCGGTGCATTTCCACAACATCTTACGATTGCGATATTTCGTTTTTAGCAGATCAAGAGACAAAAAAACATACATAGCATAAGTGGCAAAGGTACATGTAAGCTGTAACATCGACATGTAACGGGGAAAAAGGACGAGTTGCTCCTTTGCTAAATTAGTATCACTTTAGAAATTGCAGTATGCGTGGCGGTATTATGGTAATGGATGTTATATGTTTATGTTCCCCCTGCCATAAACTACATATATTTCAACGACTGCAGATGCAGAAACAAGTGGATGATGATGATGATTACATATTGTATTTGAGTCCTATAATGGAAAACACGGCACATATGGATTTTCCTCATTGATTATGTAAATTAAGTCCCAATTTGCATAATTTGCACTTCATCATGTACATCTCTGTCTAAGCTACCTGCCTCCTGAATATCAAGGAAATCTGTCAGTTCTTTCTTCAGTTATTCCCCTTGGAAGATTTTTTTACAAAAACGCCCCTGCAGTTACTGAGCAAGCTGCTAGGGGGCCCAAACCTAAACCACTTACTGTAAATCACTTTAACATAGCGGCAGGAAAATATAGCGGTTTGGGGAAAATGGAGTAGGTCACGTCACTTAATTCTAGCGTTGTGGACGAGGCGCTAAATTTAAAACTGGTGTCTGTAATTCACAGACTTATGTGTGAAAAAATACATGAATACTAGTATTATCACTAAATCTTCAAGAAAAAGTCAGCAGTTTACAGATCAAAGGTGTGAAAAAAACATGAATAAAATGATAGGCACGCCAAGCGCCGGCGGTTTACAGTTAACAACCAAAGAACGTACCGGCACGGGGACTTCAAAATGTTCAAAAAGCCATTGATCGTGTTGCCGCCAAGCACAACGTCGTTGCCCGGGGTTGGGACCTTACTGGCATCCGGGACGCTATCAAGACGGTATGATAGGTGCTGTTAAACATTCTGCCTGTATTTTTGTAATTCTACTGTATTTTGACATTTACTAGTACTGTATTTTTGCCACAGGAAATTCCGATGATTTTGTCAAACTCGTAAGTTTTGAAATTGCGCCGCCATCTTGTTTGTCTTTTGTACGCTTGGGTGGCGGCGAAATCTTTGTGTTGGATTTCCGATTTCGGTCACATTTGTAGCTTGCAACGAACGCCTGTACAATTGCAAATTTGAAGCTAAATATTTGACTGTATTTCTGCCTCAGAAATTCTTAGGTTAACATCGCATTTCTCGTAGTTTCTTCGTTTGTTTTTGTTCAAGTTGTGTGACGCCATTTTCATTATGCTATTGTCTGCACGCTGAGAGCACAATGTGAACACTGTAACGTTTTTGTACATTTTATGCAGAAACTTTTTGATCATAACTTGAAATGATAATGGTATTTCTACATACTAGTACCATTGTGTAAATAATTATAAGCTGTAACAACGCCATACTTGTTTGTGTATGCTATCGTCAGTACACACTGCATTTGTACAAAAAATGACGACAAACTTGTACAATAAATGCTTTATTTCTTGAAGAACACCTTTGCTTGTTCCTGTGTGAATGACTAGTACAAAGTGTGCGTATCATGGCGAATGAATGGAGCGTGATTGTGTACTACGTAGTTACTGAACAGCGTCGGGGCAAGAGGGAGGGGGACAGAAGAGTGATCAAAATATAACGCGATGAAAATATAGTGGTTGAACAGCAACCGCTAAAGCCGCTATAAATTATAATAAAATCCCAGTTAAAAAATCATGATTTACAGTATTTCGTACATCACAAGCTCTCTACCAACAAAAAATCAAGACCAGAGCATGTAAAAAAGGCTGACATTGTTATGATATTAGTAATAATACATTTATCAGGCCTCAGCAAGTAAGTCTTATGGATGACATCCTCTGCAGACTCCAACTTTAGTGCACACGGGCGAAAAAAAATGATACGAAGATATCCACATTTTCAAAGTTGAATACCATAAACTATGATAAAGCATGTATGAAAAATTGAAGCGATAAATATAAAATACCACACAGGGTATTCCGTATCACCCGAGGTTCCAGCCCGACCGCGGGTAGGATCGCCTGACGGATGCAGAGACAAGGTTTCCCGTATACTGGGCACAGGAGTCTCCTGATTCCTGAGTCATGGCAACTAATGTAGACTAGTGCTGCGTACCTAAACGTAACATCAGGTACAGGTACATGTATCGGTACAGAGGTTTAGCACTTTAGGTACAGGTCCGGACCTGTTCCTGTACCTGAACAATTTGAAAAATTAGATGTGTTTTTCTGAACTTCTTCAATAATGACAGAAACATACATACTCTCATCTCCCAAATAAACGTACCGGTACGTTTATTTTTTTCAGCCTCAAAATCCACCCAGTACGTTCTTATTTTGGACGGTACATTTATTGTTTTTCTGAAAATCAGAGTTTTACTAACCTGGGATCCCCTTAAAATTTAAAGTTTGGGTTTTGCTCCCCATATTTCCCCGGCACTTTTGCTCATAATTTGCTATTTTTTGGCCAAGCGGCGTTGATTTCCCTGCCGCTATGACCCGCCCTTTGTGAAATCCTAACGTATCAGTCGATCTCTATGGACACCACAAAGTCAACGTTGTTATTGGGAGAAAATAAGACACCACACTGACGTTTTGAAATTTTTTTTATAAACAACTTGGTCTCTGTTTACATCATAAATCAAAGCACGCTGATCAGAAAAGAAACATGCCAGCGGCGCACAGTAACATTTAACGCATGTAAATTTCTCTACTCACGTGAGATAGTCTTTCCCAAAATGAAAATATAAAAACAACACCACAAAAAAATCTGTGTCTTAGCATAAAAAATTGTATAATGTCTTTCAAAATATATCAAAACATTTCAATCCTACCACAAACAGGAAAACTTACAAATAAAACTCCTTTGCCTTGGTCAGAAACGTGTTTTGTATTTTTACAAAGAGAATTTCAATATTAAGGTCTCATTTGCAGGACACAGCTACAGAAACAAAGAAGAGCTAGTAAGCGAACTCCTACTCTGGGCGCCAACTCATGGGCGTTCCTCTGTCGGGCGACCCCGAAGGACCTACATAGACCAACTTGCTGGGGATGTAGGAGCGAGGTCTGAACATCTAGACCAACTTATGGCGGACCGTGTTGCCTGGAGAGAAAGAGCAACCCTAGTCCGGGCAAGCTGCCCGATATGATGATGATGATGAAGGTCTCATTCCTGTATTACTCCGAGTGGGTACCCTAAAAGAGTCCGTGCCCCAAAAAATGAACGGCTGCATGAACGTGTGTCTATATCGGTGGGAAATTCCCTTTTAGCTAGCCCAGCTGATCTCAAGCGTCAAACTGATGAAAGCTTGTTTGTAACTGAAGAAATTAGCAAGCAAAGTTCGGCAGCCGCGCGGGAGGTCGGAGGTACACAGCCCGGGCATCATGTGTAATGCGGTCATGCGATTGCAGCTGGAAAGTGGCTTTTTGGGTGTGTAGCCAAGTGCAGTTTGTAATTGCTATAGAAAGAGATTGTATGTAGTGAAAATGTTGTCAATTTTTTTACATTATCCAGAGTAAATGTTCTCAACATGGAATGAAAAACATTGGCACATTTTCTATATCTTCATTACGAACGCGCATGTAAAACATGTATTATAACATGTAATCCTATGGGGAGGAAAAACTCATGAATGAGACCTTAAAGTCTATACATAAAATTGAATTGCAATCTAGTCACCATTATTATCACTTAAAAATGCTCTAAAAAGATCACCCCTCTACAGAAAGAATGTTGCAACTTTCTAAGAACATCATGTAGCTTTGTTAGCCCCGCCCCTTTCTATCTTCAGTGCCAGCTACTGTCTAGCTCACTCTTTCAAGTGTAATATAAGAACCCTGTGGTTAAAATGTGGCAACATCGTAAGGCTGAGGTTTCTCACAAATTTGTTGACAATTTAGTTTCTCTAAATGAATGTTTTAACTCCGGGAAGGAGGAATACCTCCTTCTGGGAGTATTGGAAGTGCTTTTGTTTGCGCGTCCGCAGCTATAACTCACGATCCCGTCGTCGCACTGGTGTGTAACTTGGCATATCGTTTGCCTGGTTCGGCGTGGTGATGCACAATGTCTCTTTTACACTGTAACTACTTTAATCGTCAATACAATATCGTAATTGCACCCCTATAATTAATGGCAAGGGCCACTGTCCTGCCATAGCGACCATGTTATAACCCGTTACGCTTGACTGCAATACTTCCGGCAGATACGGGGTACGAAGATTTCCTACTTGCTATGATCGTATAGACACTGTAACATTGTAAAATAGACAACGTGCATCACCACACGCAACCTAGTTAGCGATATACCAAGTTACGTACCAATGCGGCAACGGGAATTGTGAGTTTTCGCTGCGAACATGTGCAGAGTGAGCTCCAGTCTGTGTATTAAGTATGCCGTGTCCTGTCGCAGGTCGCATACTAATTTGGGCACGAGACGGACGGTGCACTTTTACGCATAGTGTGAAAATGGGATATCTCTGGACCTTCAAAATTCTCACACTTGTAGTTTGTAATACGGAGGCTGTGACAATTTAAAAACGTTTACGCAGGGGATGAAAGATTGTTGAGATAAATCTCTCAGAAAAGTGCGCGCAGGCCGGGGCCAGTGTCACTTCCGGGCGGTTCACCGGATTGTGACCTTTGACCTTCGTGAAATGTTGCGATAATACAAATTAGCCTTTTTTATTGCAAACAGGTTGATAGCTATAGATCAGACATTCCTACAATAATAAATTGTGGAAAGAGAATTTACTGCATATTGGTGATTTCTGAAACATCTTAGTTGTAAGGCTGAATGGTTCGTTGATAATCTTCAAAAGAGGCCATCTATATCTAAATTTGTGACTTTTCCCGGAATTCCTAGATGCCATCTGTGCCATGCTGTAAAAACGTACTTTTAGCAGGTTGACCTCTCCTGTATTGAAAGAAAAAGATGAATAAACACTTTATCTTTACTTGCTCTAAAACACTACTTGGACTGTGCAGAGATGCAATTTGTGTGGGTCAATACTTTTAATTCTTTAATTACCGCTTATCAAAAATGCACTTTTCAAACCTGGCTCCACATACAACCCACGATTCCGTTGCTGCACAGGTACTATTTAAAGTATCACAAAATGATATAGGACTGAAGGTTCTAATCGAGAAATAGTGCTTCATGATAAAGATATGACATAAAATATGGACCAAACCATTAAAGTCTGCGGCCATCATTAACAATTATCCAGTAAAATGGCCCATCCCTATCTACAACCAAATAAACCAGGATAGTAATTGTCTGTAATTTCCCACCTGACATCAAGATCCATTTCATGCATTTATCTTAAACCTGAGCAGGTCACTAGTAAAGGAAATTTAACAAACACCTCACCAACAATGTGCAAACTATAAATACTTCACGGAAAATTGTGTCCTACGGACTCTTGTTTTCTACATACAAGAGTAATTTTTGAATTTCAAATTATTTGGATAACAACAACAAAAACCAGAACATTATATACTATTGTCCTTGGTATTACATGATAATGTCCTTGACACAACACAATAGTTTGTGGCATCTGTATCTGTATCTATATAGCCGGTATAACCGCCATTAGGCGTAACACACCAGCTTCGCAGGCACGCGGCGCGGCAGCAGCTGGTCATATTACACCGAACGGTCTGTTACACCTAGTCTTTGCATATCTGACTGCAGCCGTTCTTTAAAGCTACTTAGTATTAAAAGCATGACTATTTCTGGTCCTCTTCTGAGCTAACATTAGATACTTATCAGTCGGTACGTCCACAAGTTTATTAGTCATTTTGTACATCATGCAAAGTCTTGACATTGTTCTCCTGTCCTCAAGTGACATCCATTGCAGATCTGCTTTCATTTTTGTTACACTAGCGCCCCTTTTATAGTTGTTCGTGCAGAATCTGGCAGCTTGGTTCTGCACCCTCTCCAGTTTATCTATATCCTTCTTTGTGTATGCATCCCAGACTGTTGCAGCATATTCAAGGTTAGGTCTTACTAGAGACGTGTATGCAAGTGATTTTACCTTTGCTGGGCATGCCCACAAATTACGTTTGATCACTCCCAATGTCTGTTTAGCCTTAGTTGTTACTTTGTTGATATGGGTATTCCACTTTAGCCCCGTTGTTAATGTAATGCCTAGGTACGGGTGGCTCTTTGCTGTTGCTAGAGCCTGTCCACAGAACTGGTAGGTGGTTACAATTGGGTTTCGTTTGTTTGTTATGTGCATGATGTAACATTTTTCCGGATTAAACTGCATGAGCCATTTGGTTTGCCATTCTTCGAGTGTGTTCAAATCTTCTTGCAAAAGCTGTGAATCACTCTGTATGGACAACTCTATATATAACAGGCAGTCATCGGCAAATAACCTCACATTTGAATCAAGCTCGTCTGGTAAGTCATTTATGTACAGGAGGAAGAGTAACGGTCCCAGAACGGTTCCCTGTGGTACGCCTGACGCAACTCTAACTGGAGCTGAGGCCTTGCCTTCTACCACTACCGTCTGTTCCCTATTGGTCAAGAAAGCCTTCAACCAATTTAGTGTGGTGCCTTGAATTCCGTAGTGCTCTAGTTTTGTGATGAGTCTGCTATGTGGGACTTTATCGAAAGCTTTAGTAAAATCAAGAATTGCTAGATCTACCTGTTTTTTACTGTTCAGTGCGCCAGCTATGTCGTGAGCTGTCAATATAAGCTGTGTTTCTGTGGATCGCTTTGCTCTGAATCCATGTTGGTAGTCAGTCAATATGTTGAAACTTTCTAAGTGTTTCATGACATGACTATGAATAATGTGTTCAAGTAGTTTGCAGGATATACAGGTCAGTGACACAGGTCGGTAGTTGCCGGGGACAGCTCTATCTCCCTTTTTAAAAATGGCACATATATTTGCATCCCTCCAGTCTTTGGGAATTTCTCCTGTGTCTAACGAGTGTTGGAAAATATTGGTTAACACAGGTGCTATTTCGGTTGCTGTCATTTTGAGGAACCAAGGAGGTATTTGGTCTGGACCAGATGCTTTAGATGGATTGAGACCTTGGAGCATTTTTTCGACACCATTAGGCTGCACCAAGTAATTTTTATGGATGACGTCCGCGCGCGCATTGATTTTGGTCTGTTCCCAGAAAAAAAACCCAAGAAATTCCTGTAACTTTGACCAAAGAGTCACGACAGTGCCACAAATCGTAAGATTAACGTAAAACTCGTCACGCGAAATGCATAATAAGGAAGTGGCTGCTGACAGGATGATCCTGTCAGCAGTAGAAAAAATTACACTGCTGATAGGACGATCCTGTCATAAGTGGAAATATCTGCATTACTGACAGGATGATCCTGTCAGTAGTGCATTTTTTTCTACTGCTGACAGGATCATCCTGTCAGCAGTGCAGATTTTTCCACCGAGCTGACGTTCGCGCAACTGTACGAGAGACTCGTCGCGGCGAGCCAGTGAGTTTCGGCCGTACAATTTTAAGCAAGTCTTGTCAAGATCAGCTACAGTGCATTCGGGAAGAAGATCGGGAGAGGCATTGAAGTTTAGTCCGGCCTGCAGGTGGGGCAGGCAACCAAGCAGTTCGGGTGTTTCATCCGCATGGAGGTCGACAAGACAGCTGCCACAACTGAATCTTCTAGGCCAAGTCTGTTTTTGAGGTATGAAAAGTTCCGTTCTTTAGTCTGTTTTGGATCAAGTACCATGTACGAAAAAATTATAATCTGGGAAGGGGCAGTGTAAGACTGAATGCATTCATGTATTCTGCATGGATAATGATCATTTATTCGTTTCTGGTTGTATTTATACTTGTTGGGGAAATATGTGGGGTTTTTTTCCTATCATTTTTTATCCATATTTGGCTCTTCAATGATTGCTATTATTCATTAGAATTTCTAAAGCATAAATAGAAATGTAGTAATGCATGCGAAGAGTTAATCAGCAACTAATTTTGCCTTTTTGATATACTATGTTTCTGCAGGCCTGCAAAATCAATGGGATATGGAAAGAAACAGGACAGGACAACAACTGTTGTTCAACTTCAACTGAAAATTATTGCTGTTTTCATGATGAATAAAAGAATTGTTAGTTGTTACACTGTGTTCTCTCTGTCATGATGAGTGTCACCCCCATCTTGAGTGTCACCCCCATCTCGCCCAGAACTGGGGAGAGGTCCGGTGTCAGTGACCGGGGGCATATGTTATCTGAGAGTTCTGAAAAGTGGCCGGATTGTTCATGAGTGGAATAAAAGGAGTGTGAACCGAGATCCTGGGCTGGTCCGTCTGTTCTGTGGATAGAAACCTGTCACACTCTCATTCAATTTGTGTCCTAACATGTGTCGTCGACTATTATATTTCAAATCTAGGCATCTTGTTTTTTTCGGCCCTTCTTGTTTTTTTTTCGCGCTCTCGCATTAGATTTAGGGTCTCCAAAGGACGTCATCCATAAAAATTACTTGGTGCAGCCTTAGGGGAAATCACTATGTGTTCCATGGGAGGGGTACAGGGCTGTCCGAGACTTGGCATGTTTGTTGTGTCTTCCTCTGTGAACACACTTTTAAACTGTGAACTGAGTGCCTCTGCTTTTTTCTCGCTATCACTGATAATGGAATTACCAATCTTTAGAGGGGCTACGCCGACAAGGTCTCATGTAATATTTACAAATCTATGTTTTTATATGCAATGCATAGAAGATAAATGGCAAGTTGGGAAAGAAAAAAAGTTACATCATATACCTTGTATAATTCTTCCTTTTCTCTATGGCTTTTACAAATAAGTTAATAACTTAACCTGTGATGACCATATCTTCACTATATTGTAATTTTCTGTTCATGGTCTAAAATGTTGACCCAATTTTTCAACAATGTGTACAGTTATTCTGTTCAATATTTATTCACTTTATTGGTATGGTCCTCAGACAGGCATAAATGCTTATCATTTTTCCCTTGGACAGAAGTAGCATGGACACAGTTTATCTGAAAATTTGGTTAATTTCCAGGGGGTATGTTTATTCCGGGGGGGGGGGTATGTTTATTTGGGAGATGAGAGTAAAGTGTTTTCAACTTGTCAGTATCTTTATTCAAAGAACATAACTAGGTTTTCTACTGCCAAACTCCCTTGGCCTTGCTATCAAAACTCCTCAGACTTGGCATGCCTGAATGATTTGTTGCATATTAGTTACGCTGTTCCAAGGTGTCACTTTGGTCACATTTGATGGTGCATGAGGCCATGAGGTTAGGAGATCAGTCACAAAATAAGCACATACTTGGTGTAAATCTATTTCGGTACAGTACCGGTACTTCATGATCCGGTATTTTGGACCTGTACAGAATCCATTTTTATGGTACAGTACCAGTACGCAGCACTAATGTAGACCTTATTTGCATGATTAAATGCGTGACGTTTGTAACTGAGAAAGAGAGGAATGTTGTAAGATTAAAAATCTGCTAATTAAGACCTAAAAGTTCATACTTGTGGCATTTGGAAGTTTTGTTATGTGAACATCGTTAAATATAAATAATGCTAATGAGGACACCATTTTCATAATTGACGATAATATGCTGGAATAGCCTCTTATAGTTATACTTCTGTTATTTGGGTGGAGAAAATGATTAACTGATATGATTCGTGCAAATGAGGACCTTATTTCCACAAGCAAGAGAAACACTAGGTCAGTCATGAATTAAAATCATTTGATGAAGGTGCGAGGTCGTGGAAGTTGGAACTATAGTTGCATACTTCAACTTCGATTCATAATTTTTCCCAACCACTACCATGATCCTCTAAAACACATTATCTGATAGATAAATACTAGTAGTTTGTTCTAAAAGTAAAACAGGTAAAACAGGTAAATATACATGAGCGGTCACACCTGAGTACCGTGCAGCAGCCTCTGGCTACAGGAAGACACAAGACGGGCTTGGAAACCCGGATGGGCTTGAAGCTGAACTTGCAGCCGAAGCACAGGGCACTGTCGCTGAAGAAGGACACGGACACAATGGGCCGGGCGAAGATGTGGGGCGGGTCGATGTGCGACACAATGCAGCCTCCCGGCAAGTAACAGTTGATAACGGCGCTGTTCACAAAACCTTCTGGTACGATCTTGGCTTCAACCAACCTACTGACCACCATTTTGAAGATCCAATCCGGGATTTCGTCAACGTCGCCTTTTGAGTACAGTCTCTCCATGCCGGGCCCCTTCCTCTCCAACTGGGACCCGTACGTGTAGCCCTCGCCAAAGAAGTACTTGACTCTTAGCGGTGCTCTGTCAACAGTGTGTTCCTTGTAGCACCCCCTGTCTGCTCGCCGAATGATTTCCTCGATCTTTTCCTCAATTTTCTCACATTCCTCGTGTGTAAAAAGAATGCGCTGACGGATGCCCCTGTGGATTCTGCGCAGCTCTTCGTGTCGATCCTTCGGTGGCGAAGTGAAGTCCTTCTGTCTGCCGGACCTGTCGCTTATCCCGGTCTCGGGCCTGTTCTGCTGAAACTCCAAGTCGTCTGCACTCCGCCGACGCTTCCGACTGCCCTGCATGGTGATTCTCTGCGGCAGACGGTATCTATTTTGCAGCTTCTCACGCAGATCAGTGATGCCCTCCGCCATCTTGGAAGTCCTACAAAACAATCACTGTGCGCATGTGCAAACTACAATAATAATAATAGTCTTTATTGCATATTCCTGCCCAGAAGGGCTAAATGCACAGAAGACCATAATAAGTGTGGCATATTAGCGAAGGTGTCTGGGTTGATCTTGCTTCACTGCAAGGAAAGTACCAACGTAGCACTGTTAGGTCTGTTATGTCCTTTAATAGCGCGTTTATAAGAAGTTTCTATTAAAGGAGCTAAAGATTGAGACACCCGGAGTCCATACTGCTGTAAAATGGACTGTTTATTCATGACGTATTAGTCAGGGTGAAAGGTTAGGATTTGGGGGGGTCGATCATTAACTATAACAACAACATGGACAAGGTCAGCCATAACATTTCATTTTTTTGTCTGGGAATAATCGGATTTGCATTGGAAACGACGGAAAACAGCCTAAAAGGCTGTTCTAAGTCATAATCAAACGATTCCGCGCGGTTTGGCGAGAAAAAAAGCCAAGATGGATTTTTACCGGCGGCAAACGCCGTATTAGGCCTCAGAACGGCGAAATAAGCCTTAAAGGGGCATATTGTAGAATCTGGTGGGCAAAAACTACAAATAACAAAAATTTGAAAGATCTACACTTAGATTCACGTTTGTAACTTATTTGTTACTTATTTCCAACATATTCCCGTCATTTTGTCACATTTCCACCATTAATAAACGACGAAAAACGCAAAACGTGTAAAATCTGGTTCATTTACGTATCAACTTGCGTCCCGCAAGTTAGTATGCAAATAAGCCAGCATAGAACGCAAAGAACTAGAGTAAAATATTTGTTTGCTCAACAAATATGGACAGGTTTGCGTTTTAGTGTAACGTTATCTCATGAGGCATGAGGGGAAAATGAACATAAATAGAAAGGTAACATTTGCAAACTACGGCGTCTTCGCTTCATCTCCCTCCCCATGCAAAACGGGCTGTTCCGAAATTGAATTTCTAAAAAGCCATTTTCATTCGAGAATGAAGTTCTGTCAGCACCTCTAACGTTAGTTCAATAACTAGTTAAAAAAACTATTCCACTAAATTGACTTTTGCATAATCACCCAGTCCGAAATTGTATTTTTTTCAAATCCCCCACCTGCGACAATGGACTCTTCCAGTGACATGCTCATGTAAAATGGGCCAGTAAAAAAACACTAAAATGGATTTTTGCCTAAAATCGCCCCAGTCCGAAATTGAACATAAAAAAGGGAACCCCCTGTGCGAGAATGGAGCCTTCTGGCGGCAACTTCAGTGAAAATGGAGCAGGGAAGTGACATTTCCCACTCTAACCTTGCTCCTACCTACAATCGTATAATTTTCCTGGGAAATATTCCAATCTCCCAATAGCCATCGTAGCTAATTTTTTGTCGTAGCAATAGGCGTCTGTAAAGGTGCTGGAAAACTTCAAATTCTGAAGTTCAGTCTGATTTTCGAAACAGTCATATTTGGTACCATTGTGTTATTGTGTTCGTTTATAGATGACGACCGCAGAAATATTAGTTTACAATAGTGTCCAGCCATCGACGGAAACTCAAGATTCTTTTTATTTCAACTTGTTCAAGCAACTTTTTTAAAGGGGTTATTGTGCTCTTTTAAAGATCACAACCAGAGAAAGAAAACTTGATTATATACACACATTCCGTCTCACATTCCTGTTAGTTTCGTTCTGTTGTCAAGAACAACATTTTAGTCTTTACAGCAATATTTCCTCCCACTATCCTATCAAACGGAACTTCCCCTATTGAGACTATACGGTCCTGTGAGATGAGGGGTTCCCCCTTCCAGAATATCTTAGTAACCATGGGGTCAAGGGTAACCATGGTGTCACCTTGACCCATTCCTGAAGCACCTCTGTTCCCCGGTCATTTTTAGCGATGCCAGTAATTTCAAGGCAGTGCTTAATGTTAATGTGGATATGTCTGTTTTTACAAATTTAATATTTCAATGTATATTCACCATTTTGACTGCTAAAGTACTGCAAACTTTGATCAAGATCAAGGTCAGCTGTCAGCTGCAGGATTTCTCTCAGCGTATCTGTTACTACAGGGTCATGGGAAAGCGACCTCTTCGGATATAAGCTGCACAGGTGGCGAGGTTCCATTTTTTGGTGTGACGGCTTTGAAAAATCAGATGTTGCATAGAAATTGATATCAATCAACTTTGCATAGTCGAATCAAAGAAATAGGCCTTAAAAAAGAGGCTTGGAGCGAAATTATCACTTTGAAATTTTTTGGCTGGGAAAAAGCGGATTTGCATTGAAAACGACGTAGAACGGCCTAATAAGCTGTTCTAAGTCATTTGCAAGCGATTCCGAGCGGTTTGGCGAGAAAAAAAGCCAAGATGAAATTTTACCGGCAAAGGCCGTATTTCGCTCCAAAACGTCGAAATAGGCCTTAAAACAGGGGTTTGGAGCCAAATTATCACTTTGAAATTTTTTGGCTGGGAAAAAGCGGATTTGCATTGAAAACGACGTAGAACGGCCTAATAAGCTGTTCTAAGTCATTTGCAAGCGATTCCGAGCGGTTTGGCGAGAAAAAAAGCCAAGATGAAATTTTACCGGCAAAGGCCGTATTTCGCTCCAAAACGTCGAAATAGGCCTTAAAACAGGGGTTTGGAGCCAAATTATCACTTTGAAATTTTTTGGCTGGGAAAAAGCGGATTTGCATTGAAAACGACGTAGAACGGCCTAATAAGCTGTTCTAAGTCATTTGCAAGCGATTCCGAGCGGTTTGGCGAGAAAAAAAGCCAAGATGAAATTTTACCGGCAAAGGCCGTATTTCGCTCCAAAACGTCGAAATAGGCCTTAAAACAGGGGTTTGGAGCCAAATTATCACTTTGAAATTTTTTGGCTGGGAAAAAGCGGATTTGCATTGAAAACGACGTAGAACGGCCTAATAAGCTGTTCTAAGTCATTTGCAAGCGATTCCGAGCGGTTTGGCGAGAAAAAAAGCCAAGATGAAATTTTACCGGCAAAGGCCGTATTTCGCTCCAAAACGTCGAAATAGGCCTTAAAACAGGGGTTTGGGGCCAAATTATCACTTTGAAATTTTTTGGCTGGGAAAAAGCGGATTTGCATTGAAAACGACGTAGAACGGCCTAATAAGCTGTTCTAAGTCATTTGCAAGCGATTCCGAGCGGTTTGGCGAGAAAAAAAGCCAAGATGAAATTTTACCGGCAAAGGCCGTATTTCGCTCCAAAACGTCGAAATAGGCCTTAAAACAGGGGTTTGCAGCCAAATTATCACTTTGAAATTTTTTGGCTGGGAAAAAGCGGATTTGCATTGAAAACGACGTAGAACGGCCTAATAAGCTGTTCTAAGTCATTTGCAAGCGATTCCGAGCGGTTTGGCGAGAAAAAAAGCCAAGATGAAATTTTACCGGCAAAGGCCGTATTTCGCTCCAAAACGTCGAAATAGGCCTTAAAACAGGGGTTTGGGGCCAAATTATCACTTTGAAATTTTTTGGCTGGGAAAAAGCGGATTTGCATTGAAAACGACGTAGAACGGCCTAATAAGCTGTTCTAAGTCATTTGCAAGCGATTCCGAGCGGTTTGGCGAGAAAAAAAGCCAAGATGAAATTTTACCGGCAAAGGCCGTATTTCGCTCCAAAACGTCGAAATAGGCCTTAAAACAGGGGTTTGGAGCCAAATTATCACTTTGAAATTTTTTGGCTGGGAAAAAGCGGATTTGCATTGAAAACGACGTAGAACGGCCTAATAAGCTGTTCTAAGTCATTTGCAAGCGATTCCGAGCGGTTTGGCGAGAAAAAAAGCCAAGATGAAATTTTACCGGCAAAGGCCGTATTTCGCTCCAAAACGTCGAAATAGGCCTTAAAACAGGGGTTTGCAGCCAAATTATCACTTTGAAATTTTTTGGCTGGGAAAAAGCGGATTTGCATTGAAAACGACGTAGAACGGCCTAATAAGCTGTTCTAAGTCATTTGCAAGCGATTCCGAGCGGTTTGGCGAGAAAAAAAGCCAAGATGAAATTTTACCGGCAAAGGCCGTATTTCGCTCCAAAACGTCGAAATAGGCCTTAAAACAGGGGTTTGGAGCCAAATTATCACTTTGAAATTTTTTGGCTGGGAAAAAAGCGGATTTGCATTGAAAACGACGTAGAACGGCCTAATAAGCTGTTCTAAGTCATTTGCAAGCGATTCCGAGCGGTTTGGCGAGAAAAAAAGCCAAGATGAAATTTTACCGGCAAAGGCCGTATTTCGCTCCAAACGTCGAAATAGGCCTTAAAACAGGGGTTTGCAGCCAAATTATCACTTTGAAATTTTTTGGCTGGGAAAAAGCGGATCTGCATTGAAAACGACGTAGAACGGCCTAATAAGCTGTTCTAAGTCATTTGCAAGCGATTCCGAGCGGTTTGGCGAGAAAAAAAGCCAAGATGAAATTTTACCGGCAAAGGCCGTATTTCGCTCCAAAACGTCGAAATAGGCCTTAAAACAGGGGTTTGGAGCCAAATTATCACTTTGAAATTTTTTGGCTGGGAAAAAGCGGATTTGCATTGAAAACGACGTAGAACGGCCTAATAAGCTGTTCTAAGTCATTTGCAAGCGATTCCGAGCGGTTTGGCGAGAAAAAAAGCCAAGATGAAATTTTACCGGCAAAGGCCGTATTTCGCTCCAAAACGTCGAAATAGGCCTTAAAACAGGGGTTTGGGGCCAAATTATCACTTTGAAATTTTTTGGCTGGGAAAAAGCGGATTTGCATTGAAAACGACGTAGAACGGCCTAATAAGCTGTTCTAAGTCATTTGCAAGCGATTCCGAGCGGTTTGGCGAGAAAAAAAGCCAAGATGAAATTTTACCGGCAAAGGCCGTATTTCGCTCCAAAACGTCGAAATAGGCCTTAAAACAGGGGTTTGGAGCCAAATTATCACTTTGAAATTTTTTGGCTGGGAAAAAGCGGATTTGCATTGAAAACGACGTAGAACGGCCTAATAAGCTGTTCTAAGTCATTTGCAAGCGATTCCGAGCGGTTTGGCGAGAAAAAAAGCCAAGATGAAATTTTACCGGCAAAGGCCGTATTTCGCTCCAAAACGTCGAAATAGGCCTTAAAACAGGGGTTTGGAGCCAAATTATCACTTTGAAATTTTTTGGCTGGGAAAAAGCGGATTTGCATTGAAAACGACGTAGAACGGCCTAATAAGCTGTTCTAAGTCATTTGCAAGCGATTCCGAGCGGTTTGGCGAGAAAAAAAGCCAAGATGAAATTTTACCGGCAAAGGCCGTATTTCGCTCCAAAACGTCGAAATAGGCCTTAAAACAGGGGTTTGCAGCCAAATTATCACTTTGAAATTTTTTGGCTGGGAAAAAAGCGGATTTGCATTGAAAACGACGTAGAACGGCCTAATAAGCTGTTCTAAGTCATTTGCAAGCGATTCCGAGCGGTTTGGCGAGAAAAAAAGCCAAGATGAAATTTTACCGGCAAAGGCCGTATTTCGCTCCAAAACGTCGAAATAGGCCTTAAAACAGGGGTTTGGAGCCAAATTATCACTTTGAAATTTTTTGGCTGGGAAAAAGCGGATTTGCATTGAAAACGACGTAGAACGGCCTAATAAGCTGTTCTAAGTCATTTGCAAGCGATTCCGAGCGGTTTGGCGAGAAAAAAAGCCAAGATGAAATTTTACCGGCAAAGGCCGTATTTCGCTCCAAAACGTCGAAATAGGCCTTAAAACAGGGGTTTGCAGCCAAATTATCACTTTGAAATTTTTTGGCTGGGAAAAAGCGGATTTGCATTGAAAACGACGTAGAACGGCCTAATAAGCTGTTCTAAGTCATTTGCAAGCGATTCCGAGCGGTTTGGCGAGAAAAAAAGCCAAGATGAAATTTTACCGGCAAAGGCCGTATTTCGCTCCAAAACGTCGAAATAGGCCTTAAAACAGGGGTTTGCAGCCAAATTATCACTTTGAAATTTTTTGGCTGGGAAAAAGCGGATTTGCATTGAAAACGACGTAGAACGGCCTAATAAGCTGTTCTAAGTCATTTGCAAGCGATTCCGAGCGGTTTGGCGAGAAAAAAAGCCAAGATGAAATTTTACCGGCAAAGGCCGTATTTCGCTCCAAAACGTCGAAATAGGCCTTAAAACAGGGGTTTGGGGCCAAATTATCACTTTGAAATTTTTTGGCTGGGAAAAAAGCGGATTTGCATTGAAAACGACGTAGAACGGCCTAATAAGCTGTTCTAAGTCATTTGCAAGCGATTCCGAGCGGTTTGGCGAGAAAAAAAGCCAAGATGAAATTTTACCGGCAAAGGCCGTATTTCGCTCCAAAACGTCGAAATAGGCCTTAAAACAGGGGTTTGGAGCCAAATTATCACTTTGAAATTTTTTGGCTGGGAAAAAGCGGATTTGCATTGAAAACGACGTAGAACGGCCTAATAAGCTGTTCTAAGTCATTTGCAAGCGATTCCGAGCGGTTTGGCGAGAAAAAAAGCCAAGATGAAATTTTACCGGCAAAGGCCGTATTTCGCTCCAAAACGTCGAAATAGGCCTTAAAACAGGGGTTTGCAGCCAAATTATCACTTTGAAATTTTTTGGCTGGGAAAAAGCGGATTTGCATTGAAAACGACGTAGAACGGCCTAATAAGCTGTTCTAAGTCATTTGCAAGCGATTCCGAGCGGTTTGGCGAGAAAAAAAGCCAAGATGAAATTTTACCGGCAAAGGCCGTATTTCGCTCCAAAACGTCGAAATAGGCCTTAAAACAGGGGTTTGCAGCCAAATTATCACTTAGAAATTTTTTGGCTGGGAAAAAGCGGATTTGCATTGAAAACGACGTAGAACGGCCTAATAAGCTGTTCTAAGTCATTTGCAAGCGATTCCGAGCGGTTTGGCGAGAAAAAAAGCCAAGATGAAATTTTACCGGCAAAGGCCGTATTTCGCTCCAAAACGTCGAAATAGGCCTTAAAACAGGGGTTTGGGCCAAATTATCACTTTGAAATTTTTTGGCTGGGAAAAAGCGGATTTGCATTGAAAACGACGTAGAACGGCCTAATAAGCTGTTCTAAGTCATTTGCAAGCGATTCCGAGCGGTTTGGCGAGAAAAAAAGCCAAGATGAAATTTTACCGGCAAAGGCCGTATTTCGCTCCAAAACGTCGAAATAGGCCTTAAAACAGGGGTTTGGAGCCAAATTATCACTTTGAAATTTTTTGGCTGGGAAAAAGCGGATTTGCATTGAAAACGACGTAGAACGGCCTAATAAGCTGTTCTAAGTCATTTGCAAGCGATTCCGAGCGGTTTGGCGAGAAAAAAAGCCAAGATGAAATTTTACCGGCAAAGGCCGTATTTCGCTCCAAAACGTCGAAATAGGCCTTAAAACAGGGGTTTGGAGCCAAATTATCACTTTGAAATTTTTTGGCTGGGAAAAAAGCGGATTTGCATTGAAAACGACGTAGAACGGCCTAATAAGCTGTTCTAAGTCATTTGCAAGCGATTCCGAGCGGTTTGGCGAGAAAAAAAGCCAAGATGAAATTTTACCGGCAAAGGCCGTATTTCGCTCCAAAACGTCGAAATAGGCCTTAAAACAGGGGTTTGCAGCCAAATTATCACTTTGAAATTTTTTTGGCTGGGAAAAAGCGGATTTGCATTGAAAACGACGTAGAACGGCCTAATAAGCTGTTCTAAGTCATTTGCAAGCGATTCCGAGCGGTTTGGCGAGAAAAAAAGCCAAGATGAAATTTTACCGGCAAAGGCCGTATTTCGCTCCAAAACGTCGAAATAGGCCTTAAAACAGGGGTTTGGAGCCAAATTATCACTTTGAAATTTTTTGGCTGGGAAAAAGCGGATTTGCATTGAAAACGACGTAGAACGGCCTAATAAGCTGTTCTAAGTCATTTGCAAGCGATTCCGAGCGGTTTGGCGAGAAAAAAAGCCAAGATGAAATTTTACCGGCAAAGGCCGTATTTCGCTCCAAAACGTCGAAATAGGCCTTAAAACAGGGGTTTGGGGCCAAATTATCGCTTTGAAATTTTTTGGCTGGGAAAAAGCGGATTTGCATTGAAAACGACGTAGAACGGCCTAATAAGCTGTTCTAAGTCATTTGCAAGCGATTCCGAGCGGTTTGGCGAGAAAAAAAGCCAAGATGAAATTTTACCGGCAAAGGCCGTATTTCGCTCCAAAACGTCGAAATAGGCCTTAAAACAGGGGTTTGCAGCCAAATTATCACTTTGAAATTTTTTGGCTGGGAAAAAGCGGATTTGCATTGAAAACGACGTAGAACGGCCTAATAAGCTGTTCTAAGTCATTTGCAAGCGATTCCGAGCGGTTTGGCGAGAAAAAAAGCCAAGATGAAATTTTACCGGCAAAGGCCGTATTTCGCTCCAAAACGTCGAAATAGGCCTTAAAACAGGGGTTTGCAGCCAAATTATCACTTTGAAATTTTTTGGCTGGGAAAAAGCGGATTTGCATTGAAAACGACGTAGAACGGCCTAATAAGCTGTTCTAAGTCATTTGCAAGCGATTCCGAGCGGTTTGGCGAGAAAAAAAGCCAAGATGAAATTTTACCGGCAAAGGCCGTATTTCGCTCCAAAACGTCGAAATAGGCCTTAAAACAGGGGTTTGGGGCCAAATTATCACTTTGAAATTTTTTGGCTGGGAAAAAGCGGATTTGCATTGAAAACGACGTAGAACGGCCCTAATAAGCTGTTCTAAGTCATTTGCAAGCGATTCCGAGCGGTTTGGCGAGAAAAAAAGCCAAGATGAAATTTTACCGGCAAAGGCCGTATTTCGCTCCAAAACGTCGAAATAGGCCTTAAAACAGGGGTTTGGAGCCAAATTATCACTTTGAAATTTTTTGGCTGGGAAAAAGCGGATTTGCATTGAAAACGACGTAGAACGGCCTAATAAGCTGTTCTTAGTCATTTGCAAGCGATTCCGAGCGGTTTGGCGAGAAAAAAAGCCAAGATGAAATTTTACCGGCAAAGGCCGTATTTCGCTCCAAAACGTCGAAATAGGCCTTAAAACAGGGGTTTGGAGCCAAATTATCACTTTGAAATTTTTTGGCTGGGAAAAAGCGGATTTGCATTGAAAACGACGTAGAACGGCCTAATAAGCTGTTCTAAGTCATTTGCAAGCGATTCCGAGCGGTTTGGCGAGAAAAAAAGCCAAGATGAAATTTTACCGGCAAAGGCCGTATTTCGCTCCAAAACGTCGAAATAGGCCTTAAACAGGGGTTTGCAGCCAAATTATCACTTTGAAATTTTTTGGCTGGGAAAAAGCGGATTTGCATTGAAAACGACGTAGAACGGCCTAATAAGCTGTTCTAAGTCATTTGCAAGCGATTCCGAGCGGTTTGGCGAGAAAAAAAGCCAAGATGAAATTTTACCGGCAAAGGCCGTATTTCGCTCCAAAACGTCGAAATAGGCCTTAAAACAGGGGTTTGCAGCCAAATTATCACTTTGAAATTTTTTGGCTGGGAAAAAGCGGATTTGCATTGAAAACGACGTAGAACGGCCTAATAAGCTGTTCTAAGTCATTTGCAAGCGATTCCGAGCGGTTTGGCGAGAAAAAAAGCCAAGATGAAATTTTACCGGCAAAGGCCGTATTTCGCTCCAAAACGTCGAAATAGGCCTTAAAACAGGGGTTTGGAGCCAAATTATCACTTTGAAATTTTTTGGCTGGGAAAAAAGCGGATTTGCATTGAAAACGACGTAGAACGGCCTAATAAGCTGTTCTAAGTCATTTGCAAGCGATTCCGAGCGGTTTGGCGAGAAAAAAAGCCAAGATGAAATTTTACCGGCAAAGGCCGTATTTCGCTCCCAAACGTCGAAATAGGCCTTAAAACAGGGGTTTGCAGCCAAATTATCACTTTGAAATTTTTTGGCTGGGAAAAAGCGGATTTGCATTGAAAACGACGTAGAACGGCCTAATAAGCTGTTCTAAGTCATTTGCAAGCGATTCCGAGCGGTTTGGCGAGAAAAAAAGCCAAGATGAAATTTTACCGGCAAAGGCCGTATTTCGCTCCAAAACGTCGAAATAGGCCTTAAAACAGGGGTTTGGAGCCAAATTATCACTTTGAAATTTTTTGGCTGGGAAAAAGCGGATTTGCATTGAAAACGACGTAGAACGGCCTAATAAGCTGTTCTAAGTCATTTGCAAGCGATTCCGAGCGGTTTGGCGAGAAAAAAAGCCAAGATGAAATTTTACCGGCAAAGGCCGTATTTCGCTCCAAAACGTCGAAATAGGCCTTAAAACAGGGGTTTGGGGCCAAATTATCACTTTGAAATTTTTTGGCTGGGAAAAAGCGGATTTGCATTGAAAACGACGTAGAACGGCCTAATAAGCTGTTCTAAGTCATTTGCAAGCGATTCCGAGCGGTTTGGCGAGAAAAAAAGCCAAGATGAAATTTTACCGGCAAAGGCCGTATTTCGCTCCAAAACGTCGAAATAGGCCTTAAAACAGGGGTTTGGAGCCAAATTATCACTTTGAAATTTTTTGGCTGGGAAAAAGCGGATTTGCATTGAAAACGACGTAGAACGGCCTAATAAGCTGTTCTAAGTCATTTGCAAGCGATTCCGAGCGGTTTGGCGAGAAAAAAAGCCAAGATGAAATTTTACCGGCAAAGGCCGTATTTCGCTCCAAAACGTCGAAATAGGCCTTAAAACAGGGGTTTGGGGCCAAATTATCACTTTGAAATTTTTTGGCTGGGAAAAAGCGGATTTGCATTGAAAACGACGTAGAACGGCCTAATAAGCTGTTCTAAGTCATTTGCAAGCGATTCCGAGCGGTTTGGCGAGAAAAAAAGCCAAGATGAAATTTTACCGGCAAAGGCCGTATTTCGCTCCAAAAACGTCGAAATAGGCCTAACATCACTAATGTATAGGCCAAATTATCACTTTGAAATTTTTTGGCTGGGAAAAAGCGGATTTGCATTGAAAACGACGTAGAACGGCCTAATAAGCTGTTCTAAGTCATTTTGCAAGCGATTCCGAGCGGTTTGGCGAGAAAAAAAGCCAAGATGAAATTTTACCGGCAAAGGCCGTATTTCGCTCCAAAACGTCGAAATAGGCCTTAAAACAGGGGTTTGGGGCCAAATTATCACTTTGAAATTTTTTGGCTGGGAAAAAGCGGATTTGCATTGAAAACGACGTAGAACGGCCTAATAAGCTGTTCTAAGTCATTTGCAAGCGATTCCGAGCGGTTTGGCGAGAAAAAAAGCAAGATGAAATTTTACCGGCAAAGGCCGTATTTCG